>NC_063066.1:1265191-1565191 GCF_018812025.1 Megalobrama amblycephala
TATATGTTTAATTCCCCGTTGGGTCGATATATGAATCATAATTTATTCATAACCTTATGAATTATTATATTCATATTTCATCCATAAATTGATTAATAACCGCTACATTCGTTACATAAGAAAAAAAGAAACAAAAAATTAACTGTAACGAATCACAGTATTTTAACCATTTGAAGTTGAACTACAAGATTTCAAAATAAACTATCGGGCATTAGTTGAAGAACATAAGTAACAATTACATTAACATAAAGATTGTGACAAATCACTATTCATTAATCATCAAATCTGCAAACAGAACTCTTGGATTGACAGAAAAAAACATTTTTAAACTGTAATTCTTCAAAACAAACTACTTGGTATTAGTTGAAAAATACAATTAACAATGTACCATTAATATATAGATTGTGATGAATCACGCTTCATAATCTTTCAAAATAAGTCTGCGAACAGAACTCTAAGAGAAAATTATAAATCCACCATTCTATGTGTGCACACGCAATAAATAGGATGTAAAAACTCTTGTCTGCTGCGAAGTTTCTTTTTGCTGTGAAATCTTTACTGATTAAAGTAAACCTAAGATTATTTAAATCTAAGAACTTCTATATAGTTATTAATATTTCAAGATTAACAATTACTGGCCTAAAGCAACTTTTTTTGATTTAGAAAAAACATGTTAAAATGTATACCCCAAATATGATTCACAGGCTTTTGATAAATGTAAATCTCTTAATCATCTATGTATTGTATTGCATTATGTTTTGCCCCCACAATTAAAACTACGTAACTAAATCTATTATGAAATTAAGCATTTAAGATATTTTATTGGGAAATACAGAGTAACTGATAATATATGTATTTTTTAAATAGTCTTTATGATACCCCGTAAATATCCTGAATGAGTCTAAATCATGACAAAACATTAATTGACTTACAGAGCTCTTCTGGAGGTTTTAATGACTGCCGATAATCTAATGAGACACTCGTCTGATTTCTTGAATTTCCGAAGCTCAAACTCCTCCAGCTCTTCCTCTGATGTCAGCAACACAAAGACCAAAGCAGACCACTGGGCAGGTGAAAGGTCACCAGATGAGAGACTTCCTTTGCTAAGGTGGGTCTGAATCTCTTTCACCAGAGTTTGGTCATTCAGTTCATTCAGACAGTAGAAAAGATTCATGGATCTCTCTGCAGACAGATTATATTGTAATTTCTGCTTGATGTACTGAACTATTCTCTTGTTGCTCTGGTCATTGTCATCTTGCTGTGATAACAGACCCCGTAAGAGTCGTCGATTGGACTGGAGTGACAGACCGAGGAGGAAGCGAAGGAAAAGGTCCAGGTGTCCATTGTCACTTTTGAGCGCCTTGTCCACTGCAGTCTTGAGAAAATCAATCATGGTTTCATTTTTGTTTTTCTGTTCTGTAGACTCATGAACAAACACACTTTTCTTGTCGATGTCTAGAAACAGATGTGCATAAAGGGCTGCAATAAACTCTTGAATGCTCAAGTGAACAAAGCAGTACATGGTACCAAGAATGATCCCTGTTTCCTCCTTAAAGATCTGGGTACACATGCCTGAGTACACTGATGCCTTATAGACGTCAATACCACAGGCTTCCAGGTCTGTGTCATAGAAGATCACATTGTTTCTTTCCAGCTGATGAAATGCCAGTTTCCCCAGTGAAAGGATGGTGTCTTTATCCCAGGAAACATCTGGTGTGTATTCTCCATCATACTTTCGGCGGCTCTGCTGGATTTGAAAGCGGAGAAAGTGTGTGTACATTTGTGTCAGAGTCTTGGGAGTGTCTTCAGTATTTGATTCCTGCAGTGTTTTAGAGATCTCATCAGCCTGATTGATTTTCACATCATTATTTCTTTTCTCCTCCAGAATGTTCTGGAGAACAGTGGCTGAAATCCAGCAGAAGACTGGGATGTGGCACATGATAAAGAGACTCTTTGATTTTTTAACATGATCAATGATTGTGTTGGCCTGATTCTGATCTGTGAATCTTTTGTTGAAGTACTCTTCCTTTTGTGCGTCACTGAATCCTCGTATCTCTGTCAGCCGGTCGATACAGTCAAGAGGAATCTTACTGGCAGCTGCTGGTCTGGTGGTGATCCAGATGAGAGCAGAAGGAAGCAGATTTCCCTTGATGAGGTTCGTTAGGAGAACATCCATAGAGGCTGGTGACGATACATCACGCCACGTCTCATTACCATCAAACTTCAGAGGAAGACGACATTCGTCCAATCCATCAAGGATGAACAGGACTTTGAATTGATTCCTTCTTGTAAGGTTCAGTCCTTTTGTCTCTGGGAAAAATTGAGTTATAAGGTCCATCAAACTTAGTTTTTCTTCCTCCTTTAAGTTCATCTCTCTGAATGGAAGAGGAAATATGAATCTGATATCTTGATTTTCTTTTCCTTCAGCCCAGTCCAGAACAAACTTTTGCACAGAGACTGATTTTCCGATGCCAGCAACTCCTTTTGTCAGTACAGTTCGGATCTCCTCATGTTGTTCAGGTGTGTCAAATAATTGTGTGCATTTAACCTGTATCTCTTGAGATTCATGACGCCTGGAAGCAACTTCAATCTGTCTGACCTCATGTTCAGTATTGACCTGTTCACTGCCACCCTGAGTGATATAGAGATCTGTGTAGATGTTATTCAGAAGTGTGGAGTCACCTTGCTTCGCAATTCCTTCAAACACACATTGATACTTCTTCTTTAGACCACATTTTAGCTGATGAATGAAGAACAGCTCATCTAAACACAGGAACAGAAAATAGATAGTTTTAGTCTTAATTTCCTCTCCTACATTTATAAGTGTCAATCTGACAGATGGTCATGAGTCTCTGACCTTCTAGAGCATCAGCAGCTTCATCTTGCTTCATCTCTCTCAGGTAATGTAGTGTGAGATCAAGAGCTGCTGCTTTGGTACTGCATCCATTCTCATTAAAGTCCTTCACAAAGTGTTGTGTGTTCTCATTTTGTAATATTTTCTTAAACCTTTCTACTTCATTCTTCAGAAATGTGATTATTTTGCTCTCAAGATCCTACAAACACAGCGAGACAAAATAAGATACAGAACAACACAATTTAACCAGATCCACATCCATATTTGTTCAAAACTATTTATTTAGATGCAACATGGTTCATTTGTTAACATTAGTTAAAGTATTAACTAACATGAACTAACCATGAACAATACATTTGTTACTGTATTTGTTTATCTTTGTTAATGTTAGTTAATGAAAATACAGCTGTTCATAGTTTGTTCATGTTACTGCACAGTGCATTAACTTATGTTAACAAATACAAATTTGAATAATGTATTAGTAAATGTTGAAATTAACATTAACAAAGATTAATTAACGCTGTAGAAGTGCAGTTCATTATTAGTTCACGTTAACTAATGTAGTTAACTAATGTTAAACAATGAACCTTAGAGTAAATTGTTACCAAAAATATAAAAGAAACATGTTAATTTGTGTAAAAGAAACATGTTAATTTGCTGTAATTTTTAACACACAAAAACGTCTCAGGTTACGTATATAACCATGGTTCCCTGAGAACAGGGAACGAGACTCTGCGTTTACCGCATATGGGGGAACCGTCACTCGTGACAGGTGTCTGAATGCCAAAGAATCACACCACTCCAATCCTATTGGCCGGCGACAGCCTATGATGTCATCATAGCGCCAACCCGTAACCCATAACATATGTAACCTGAGACGTTCCCTTTCGAAAGGGAACACAACTCTGCATTTACAGCATATGGGGAATGAAATACCCACTCCGCCATGCTCTAGTCATGCCACATGACTAGACAAACGTCCAGCAGTTTCAATGAAACGCTGGGAGCAACTCACCCTCGGGTCACGCAAGGCTGTCAGTGACAGCATTCCCTACGGCCAACAGCCCAAGCTGAGCCTAAAAGAGGCCTTCTGCAGAAAGCCTTCCAAGGCTGCTCAGAGCTTCTGGGACCAACATTCCCGTGGAAAAGTGGTCCCTTAAAGGGAATGTTGCCAGGAAACTGAAAGGAACCCCGGCCAATCACTAGAGGGGAACAAAGTCACCCTCAGTGCCACCAGGGAGGCCGAACTAATTTGGTGAAGGACAAACTTAGTCTAGGCCAACCCTGTCTGTTATACAGAATCTCCATAACGCTTTCTTCAGAGAAGAGAGCAGGTAAGAGCGACTGTGAATGAACAGTAAGCAACTCAAACCCACGCACAGAGATGGGCATCCTGGAGAGCAGAACTCAGCTGTAAAACCCTCTTAGTGCTATAAACCCTCGTATTGAGGGGAGTATAATCTGCTCATCCTAGGATCTACTCAGTGTCTGGTTAATGCACTGAGGAGGCTGTGTGCTAGAAGCCCTGATACAGGGGAGCACAAACCAGCCTGGGGCTGATCTCAACGGGAGACTTCATAGAAGTCTACAACCAATGACCAGCTTATGGAGCTAAGCACAATTAGACAGACAACCCAAAGGGAAGTACGAAGCTCAACCTAATAGATAGACCATACTGTAGGCACCCAGGTGAAAAAAGGTACATTTCTATAATATACTTAAAGTGCTCTATTTTCGTGCACTAATTTTGTACTTAATATACTAAAAATTCTTCTTTAGTACTTCTTAAGAACATCTAAGTGTACTCAACTGTGCTATTTTGAGACACCATGAAATATGAACTAAAATGAGCTTTTAATATACTATCTCTGTATTTAAAAAAATGGAAAAATAACCTTTTTACTCTTTAAAGCAAGAGGAGTACAACGTATGCCATCATGCGCTAAAGAAGGCCCCGTGGGGCCTATAAACTCAGCAGACACGTGGCATCAGCTCGTGGCAGTGTTATCAAGCTCCAGGCAGGACAAATAACTGACTGCAAAGGAGGTTAATAAGTCACCTGGAGCCCTGGCCAGCCAGTGACATAAGAACTCCCTTAACTCCCCTTAGTAAAGAAATGTAAATGGTACATGCCAGCATGTTCTCAAAGGAGGCCCAGAGGGCCAATCTGTCACACGCGGCGCCAGCTAGCGGCCACTAAAGTTCTAGGAGCAAAAATAGAAAGGAGGCCTGGCAAGGCGTACTACTTTTAGCAACATGTGGCGCCAGCCAATGGACATAAATAGGGACCAGGCACAAGGGGACCAGCTCTAGGCCCAAACTAATGTGGGCAACTAGCTACAACAACCTGAGCTAAGCCTACACATTCCAACAGGCAATGTACCAAAATTACATGGTACAATAAATATGGTAACATGGTCTAAGGGAGGCCTACAAGGCCTACCACCTCAAACAAACATGAGCATAAGCCTAAGGCAGTGCTAAGATACGTGAGCAAACTCGCGATCATATACCAACAGAGCCTGAGTGACGAGTGCAAACTCAAACTAAACTTAACAGTATTTAGCTGAGAAGCTACTCTAACACAGGAGGCTAAAACCTAGCGGCCACAATGCGGCCTGCATGTGAAACTAGCCAACCTAGCCATTCAGTTATTTTGCCCAAAAGAACCCCTCCTAAGTTACTGACTACATGCTCAGGAAAACTATACAGGAAAAACAAGGTCTACACTTTTTATAAGAATAAAAATATAGACCCAGCTTACCTCCTGCGGCTCGTAGAACGAAGAGTTCTCCATATTTTCTTGCATGAAGAAGGATGAAATCCAAAGTTCTTTTAAGCCTAAAAGTACTTTTCACTATCAAGCCAGAAGGCGGGACTTCAGAAATATATTCATCATGGGCTCAACTGTCAGCCTGACTGTCAAAAGCCTGAGCACATAGATGTTTTCAATGCTCCCGGGAGGCAGAGGAAGAAGAAAGGGCGAGGGCAAACTGTAGCCCCCGCGAGAGAGAGGAGATCGATCATCGGTGCTGCTGGTGCCTATGCTCGATCAACTCCCTCAGGTCCTGTTTCTTCCTCCTTGCGTCCCGCCGCTTATGCGACTTACTCCGGGGAGGAGGAGGTGCACGAGCGGCGACACTGGACTTCTGGGCCTGTCTCTGAGCCTCAACTCGAGATGGCCCCGGACCTCCCGGCTGTTTGGGCCCAGATTCGGATCTGAGCGGGATGCATTATCTAAATGCTGCAGAGCGCGCCCTCGCTTCCCTGAACTTTTCAACCACCACCTCGACGGAGGTACCGAAAAGTTCAATAGGCGAAACCGGGGCATCGAGGAGAAAGTTCTTCCACAGATATCGCTCTGTGGCCACCATGGCCGCCATCGACCTGCCGATCGAGGTGGCCGTCTGCTTGGTGGCCATCAGAGCAAGATCCGTGGTGCGGCGCAGCTCCTCCACCGCTTCGGGGACAAACCCTGCCCCTGATCCAGATCCTTAAGCAGATCAGCCTGGTATGCTTGCAGCACTGCCATCGTGTGTAACGCTGCACCAGCCTGACCCGCAGTGGCGTATGCCCTGCCATTCAGACGTGATGTCACCTTCAACAGTTTGGATGGCAGGACCGGAGCTCTTAGTGTTGGTGCGCTCCCTGTGGCGAGATAGTTCGCAAACATCTCGTCAATAGGGGGCATTGACACATACCCATGCTGGCTCAATCCCTCGACATCAGTGAAACTAGCCCGCTGATGTCGATGGATCTGAGCCGAGTACGGATTCTTCCATGCCCTCTCAATCTCAACGTGTAGATCGGGAAGGAATGGAAGGCTCACCGGAGTTATTGGGTTATGGTCTGAAAGAAACCGTTCGTCAAGTCTGCTGCGCACGGTTTCTTTCCTGACATGCTCCCAAGGCAGCATACTCAGCATACACCGGGCAGGGTGGCCTGGAGGGAGCCGCGGGCTCACCCACTTCTTCCTCCACGGCCATTTCCTGCTCTCTGGGGCTTGAAGCCAGAAGAGCACTCGCACCTGGATCCGATGATGTCAAAAACAGGATGTCATCGTCATCTAGGAGCGTGTCCTCATCAGCCGCTTCGGTTTGAGACAGGTTTATACCCTTCTCAAATTCCTCTTCAAGCTCCACCTGTGAGACCCATGATTTCAGCCGCCGCTCTGCCTCAGGGCCGGAACCACCGGGCAAAGGCGCCGACACCTCTTCCCTCGAGAAGAGGGCCAGACGAGAACGGAGCGTCTTCATGGGAAGACGCTCACAGTTAACACAGACAGCGCCCTCGATCACTGTCCATGCGTGCTCCTTGCCCAAACAGAAAACGCACAGGTTGTGTGTGTCCTCCGGTGTTAAAAACCTAGGACAAGGATCAGCACACTTCCTGAAATGTTTGTCAGACATGTTGTAAAGTAATTCCTTACCGGTGTTGAAAACAATGGCATAGACAGAACAGTCCCGAAAGACGAGAAGATACTGATTGTTTCCCCAGGCGCTCTTTTATACTTCCAGGTTCGCACTATGATGACGTCATAGGCTGTTGCCGGCCAATAGGATTGGAGTGGTGTGATTCTTTGGCATTCGGACACCTGTCACGAGTGACGGTTCCCCCATATACGGTAAACGCAGAGTTGAGTTCCCTTTCGAAAGGGAACACAGTTTTTCTTACATTTTGATATTATCGGTTCTTAAAAATGTGTTTTCCTACCTGGAATATCGCTAGGAGATTGTCTTTGAAACTCTCATGTTTCCTGTGAGTCTGAATGTCTGAGTCTAATGTCTCCCACTGAAGCCTGTTAGCCAATAAAATAAAATACTGCATTTACAGGCAAAATTGTCACAAGTGGTCTGTGGGTGCTTCTCAATATCCCTCCTCGTTTCCTCGCTCCTCCGTCCTCCATCCTATGACCCGGAAACCGATCAAGCTCAGCCATCTTGAAGGACATCTCAATTCTCTAATTGCGAGGATCGAGGAGCAAGGAAGCTTTCTGAGGAGTCATGAGCGAGGATACACCTGGATACACCTAACACCTGGAAGTCTTTCTCATCTTTTCCCTTCATATCTGTCACAATAATTTAAATGTATGCTTTACTTTTGCTGTTTAAATAAACTTTACATCTCACATATTTAAATGGAGCATCTTGCTTTATTAATATTTATTATAATTTTTTTAAATAACCAAACATTAACAACATGTGGGTAGATCCCTCGAGCGCAGCTAATGATGCTTTGAAGTGACACTAAAGGGAGTGAGGATATCATTTCACTTGATTCAATTCCTCCGTCCTCGCTTCTTTTCCTTGTGTCCTTCCCTCGCATCCTGAAAGGGTGGAGCTAAGATGCGATTTATTTATTTATTTTATTTAACCTTTATTTAACCAGGTGAGTCAATTGAGAACCAGTTCTCATTTACAATGACGACCTGGCCAAGAGGCAGCATAAAAAGCCAGAACAATACGAAAAACATAAGGGATACAAATAACACAGCTATAAACAGTGACATACAAAATCAAACAAAAAACTAAAAACAAGTACAATGATCCTGAATTATTGACTGAACTGAGTTTTTAAAGGAGGAAAGCGAAATAAATGAGCTAAGCTTTAGAGTCTGCTGCAGATGATTCCAATCATCTGCAGCAGAAAACTGGAAAGACCAACGAGCAAAGGAGGTGCGGACTTTGGGTATGCAGAGAGTAAAGAAACTGCTAGAGTGCAGATTACGACCTGTATTATAAACAGTTAAAAGGGACTGTAAGTACAATGGAGTTTTACCAATAAGAGTTTTATAAATAAACAGAAGCCAGTGAATTTGTCTACGCGAATGGAGAGAAGACCAATTCAGTAAAGAGTACAGATGGCAATGGTGAGTGTTAAATGAGGCTCCAGTCACAAAGCGGATTGCATCATGGTAAATAACATCTAATTTATGAAGGAGAGTTTTTGAAGCAGACCTGTAAACTATATCACCATAATCCAAAATCGGAAGCACTGTCGTTTTAACCAAGAGCTGTTTAGAAGAATGTGTAAAAGAATATTTATTACGATAAAGAAAACCAATGCAAGATTTAACCTTACCGAGCAGTACATTAATGTACGTTTCAAATGATAACTTACTGTCAAGCCAGATACCAAGGTATTTGTAGCAATCAACGTAATCAATTTCAGAACCATCCAATGAAAGAATTTTAGGCAGGTGTTCAACATTTGGTAAATTTCTATTAAAAAACATACATTTTGTTTTATTTGTATTTAAGACTAGATGAAGACTAGAGAAAGCATGTTGGATGCAAGTAAAACTGGCCTGCAGTAAAGACAGTGCGATAGTCAAGGAAGAATTAAATAAATAAATAATAGTGTCATCAGCATATACAGGTGCTGGTCATATAATTAGAATATTGTGAAAAAGTTAATTTTTTTATTGTAAATTATTTTTAAAAATGAAACTTTCATATATTCTAGATTCCCTACATGTAAAGTAAAACATTTCAAAAGTTTTTTTTTTTTTTAAATTTTGATGATTAGAGCGTACAGCTCATGAAAGTAGAATATTAGAATATTTCCTAAGATCAATCAAAAAATGGATTTTCAAAACAGAAAAGTTCAAGTTCTTTAAAGTATGTTTATTTGTGCACTCAATACTTGGTCGGCAGCACATATTACAGCAAATGACTTGCTCTAGCACAAATTACAGCATCAGTGAAGTGTGGCATGGAAGTGATCAGCCTGTGGCACTGCTGAGGCACTATTGAGCCTTCAGATCATCTGTATATTGTTGGATCGACTGTTTCTCATCTTTCTCTTGAAAATATCCCATAGATTCAGGGGTCAGGCATGTTGGCTGGCCAATAAAGCACCGTAATATCATGGTCAGCAAACCACTTGGAAGTGGTTTTTGCACTGTGGGCAGGTGCTAAAGTCCTGCTGGAAAAGGAAATCAGCATCTCCATAAAGCTTGTCAGCAGATGGAAGCATAAAGTGCTCCAAAATCTCCTTGAAGATGGCTGCATTGACTTTGCACTTGATAAAACACAATCGGCAGTTCTTTTCTCCTTAGTCCAGGTAAGATGCTTCTGATGTTGTTTCTGTTTCAGAAGTGGCTTGGTAGTCCTTTTCCTGAAGATGTCTGAGTGTGGTGACTCTTGATGCGCTGACTCCGGCTTCATTTGACTCATTGTGAAGCTCTCCCAAGTGTCTGAATCGGCTTTACTTGACAGTATTCTCAAGCTTGTGGTCATCCCTGTTGCTTGTGCACCTTTGCCTTTGGATTTTCATTAGCTGTACGCTCTAATCAACAAATTTAAAAAAAAAAAAAAAAAAACAACCTTTGAAATGTTTTACTTTACATGTCTAATCACATTACTTTACAATCTAGAATATATGAAAGTTTCATTTTTAAAAATTTACAATAAAAAAATGAACTTTTTCACGATATTCTAATTATATGACCAGCACCTGTAAATGTACATGAGAATCACCTGCAGCAAGAGTGATATCGTTAACATAAATATTAAAAAGTATAGGCCCCAGTATGCTTCCTTGTGGGACCCCTTTAAATAGAGGCAGGGGATCTGACCAAAACCCCTCCACCCTTACTGATTGTGAGCGACCAGTGCAGTAACTCTTGAACCAAGCTAGACAGCTCTCGGAGAGTCCAATACCTCGTAGTTTATCCAGCAATATTTCATGGTCTACAGAGTCAAAAGCCTTTGCCAGGTCAACGAATGCAGCTACACAATATTCCTTGTTGTCAATGGCACGTGTGATGTCATTGACAACCTTAAGTGTAGCAGTGATACAACTATGACCGGATCTGAAGCCAGACTGAAACTGATTAAAAACATTATGAGTCTCCAAATGGTGCGTGAGCTGCTTATTGACCAACTTCTCTAATACTTTAGAGAGACAAGGCAAAATGGAAATGGGTCTATAGCAGTTTAAATCTGAGTTATTGCCCCCTTTGAAAAGAGGGGTTACAGCAGCAGATTTCCAATCCCTCTGGAAAACACCAGTATGGAGTGAAAGATTAAAAATGCAAGTAATAGGCGCTGCAATAATATAAGCTGATTTCTTTAAAAATAATTAATCTAATTCATCCAATCCAGCAGATTTGTGAGTATCCAGGTTGAGCAATTCCTCAAGTACTTCAATTTCTTGTATCGACTGGAAGGAAAAGGAGTAGGAACCGACAGGTGAATCCCTAACAGCTGCCAAGTTGGCAGAAGAACAGGTAGAAATACCGGAACTATTCTCATAGGCACAACCAGCATTAACAAAATGTCGGTTAAACTGATCAACCATTTTGGATTTGTCTGTGATAACAACACCATCATGTTTAATTACAGTGGGCAAACGGGAAGAGATGTTTTCATTTTCCATTGTTCTGATGGTATTCCAGAATTTTCGGGGATCAGAGCCATTAACAGTTAAACGCTGCTTGAAAAACTCGATTTTTCCTGTCTAATAGACTGAGTACATTTATTTCGCATAGCCCTGTATGATTGCCAGTCAGAGATATTATTAGAAGTCTTTGCTCTGCGCCATAGAGTGTGTTTTTTTCTAAATAAGCTTGGACTGAACCAAGGGCTAAGACGATTTTTTTACTCTAAACTTTAAAAGAGGCATGTTTGTTTAAGACAGTACTGAACAAGAATTTAAAGTATGCCCACACCTCATCAACGTCAGGAATAAGCCCAATTCTAAACCAGTCCATAACAAACAGGTCATTCAGAAAAGCCTGTTCATTAAACTTTTTTCATTAAACGTTTAAAAACAAGCACCGGAGGATTTCTTAAGGCGGAACCCTTGCGGACACAGTCTATAGTACAGTGGTCACTAAGGCTTTGACAGAACACTCCGGATGTGTGCCTCTCTGGCCTATTAGTAAGAATAATATCGATTAATGAGCCAGATTCCATAGTCTTAGAATTAAATATTGTAGGGGCCTGCACAATCTGGGACAAGTTTAGCGCATCTAGTTGTAATTTTAAGGATGATGGAGGATAAAACATATTCCAATTCAAGTCCCCTAACAAAATAAATTCGGAGGAGATGTAAGGAGCGATTATTTCACTTAAAACAGTCAAAGCACATGCAGGAGCAGAGGGTGGTCTATAACAACCAGCAACAGGAAGTGATGAAAGGAAGCGAGGAGAGGAAACAAATAAGAATTGAGAAGCACCTTGGCTGCGTTCCACTCCAGTTTTAGACACACACTCGCAAACTTTCCTAAACACTTCCCCTCGGGGGAATCCCTGCCGCCATTTTGAAGTGCGTTCCACTTCGTGAAGTGGACGTGGGAAGTTTATATGGACATACCCTCGCTCCCTCGATTTAGACCAAGGGAGCGAGTCTACTTCATATGTACACTTCAGGCAGCTCCATAACTCACATTGCAACACGATTATGACGTCACCGCATATCACGTTTGATTTACCCCACCACAAACAACTCCATGATATATTAATTATGTTTTTAAACATTTAAAACACACATATATACATATAGAATGCTGTATTAAACAATTTTGTAAGGTGAAAAAAATAAATAATAAATCAGCTCCATTGCGGATTTCAAGTGATCAAGGGCTTAGGACATTCCTGTTCAGTCCATTGCACGGGTTCCGTCAGAAGTGGGCACTCGTGCAACGTAAGCAATGACGTACATCCGAGTCAACGAGACCGAGGGAAGTTAGCGAGGGAAGGGCAATTAAAAAACGAACTGGAACGCAGCCCCTGTGTCTGTCCTTGGACTTTTAAGTTGAAGTGTTTCCAGTGCTTTATGTTGTAGTTCTTTGTAGTTTTTCATGTTGATTTGTCTCTCCAGGTGTTTCTTGTTTTGTTGTTATCTTGTTAAGCCTGTTTGTCCTTGTTTATATCTGTGTTTCCTTGTTCTTGGCTAGACGTTGTTTCATTTGTTGTGATGGATCGTGTTCATGTCTTGGGTCTAAGGTTCCAGTCTATTCGTGTGGAGTTTTGTTAATAAAAGTGTGCTTGCAATTGGATTCTCCCTCTGCTTCATCTCTCAACGATCGTTACAAAAATATTATTATTGTTTTTAATAGAGAAAAAGTTTATGCTGTTAAAGTGTATGATCCATTTAAGTATAAATATAAAGTGAATTCTGCATTAAATGATGTTTTATTAACGTAGTTCGGGAGGAACAAGTCAAATAAGCTATCCAATTATCACATCATCTCAACCAGCTGTCAACAATCAGTAATCAACATATCTACCCAATCAGAATGAGTACAGGCATATATATAACCACAGTCAACTCACCCATGAATCCTCAACAGTTTTCAGCATTCCTCCACCACCCCATCTCCTCACACTCACTTGGTTACTTCCTAACCTAAATAGGGGGGAGGGGTACTCTGTGTTCAGGCCAAATACCGAGCTCGGATCCCTCTCCCCGGACAGCACGCCAAATACGTATACCATTTATTTTATCTGACTTATTTGTAAGTGTGAACTCGTGAACAATAGCTATCTTAATATGTTGTGCAGCAGTTATGTCAGCACACTAAGTGCTGACAACCGCATTTAGTTACAGGTGTGAGTCTCGAAATGTCCCGTTCACACAGCAACTTACAGTAGCATCTGGAACACTGTCTGTATGAACATGCAATGAGTGTCAAGCCCGTATTCTCTTACTAGTAACCATAATGACAGTGACCAACTTAATAATAAAGATGGCAACGTCCATAAAGGCAGGAACACACTAAGCTGACGGTTGGCCGTCAGGCAGTTTTTGTTTGTCGGCCGGCAAAGTTTTCTCAGTGTGTTCCGCACCGTCGGAGCTTGTTGGTCCGTCGGGCCATCTGATCATTCTGATTGGCTGTTCAGATACTGCCGCCTGCTGGTTCGGAAAAGCATTTCATCTTACACAGGTGCAGAACGGATGTGCTACTTGGCCGTCGGCTGTCTAGCGTTGGTTTGGTGCATCAGGCCAACTTTGGACACAGACGCTGCCGACGTGAGCCAACCCCGCAGTCTGCTTTTGACGCCACTAGTTTGTCGGCATCGACTTGGTGTGTTCCTGCCTTAAAATAAAAAGTCTTATCACTTTTGACATGACAAGAGACTAATTGAACCGTGAGTTCATCCATCAAAACTTCATTAACCAACAGCAACATGTAAACACGCACTAGCCGGAATCTTTACTAGTTGCACTCGCGTATCATGTCCTTTGTGACGTCTCAGCATGACACTGCAATTGAATTTGGAAAAGAAACACAAAACTGACGGGAGCTGCTCCGGTGGAGAACAGTGACTCTGTCACTGTAAGTTACCGAAAGTGAAACCACACAGAAAACACCATATTCATGAGTTCGCCTGCCCATTCAGTCTTGACGGTTAATAGTAAAATGAACTTGGCTTGCTGTCTGCGGAGGAGGTTCAAGCCCAAAGTTCGGCTCAAGCTCCGAGTTACAACTGCAAAATGCCTGAAGTGCAGGTGAACATATATTCAAAACACAAGCCACAAATAGTTAAATTAAATAACCCAGAGTGATCAATAAATAAATTAAAATGAAAGAAATTATTAAAATAACGAAAGTATAGCCAGAATTGCCAACTTTGTCTTTTTAACTGCAGAGACAATAAACGCTAAACTGGTGTGGCAGTCTTTTTAGCTAAATATTCACAGCATCCAAAAATCATATTAAAACCGGCTGAAATGTTTTGAAATCACTTGTTCCCTACCTTATTGAGAGAGAAAAATCCAGTCTTTCACGCGATCTGCCTGTGTCCGTTTGAGTCTTTTCAAATGCGTGTTATAGTCAGCTCGTTAACGTTGGCCGGCAGAAGCGTGCCGCAGTGTTTGTCGTCGTTGAGTACTAGGACATGAGCTGTTGGCACTACTTACATCATACGTTTTTTGGATCATCTTTTACTGTTTCAAAGTGCATCCAATTCTACACTTTAGATTTACTTATCCCAGACATTGTTAAAGATTTAATCCCTGCTGCCAAGATGCTCCACTGTCGGTCACGGATCATGGAAGTGAAACTTAAATCTGTCAAGGGGGTGGTTGGATTTATTCACACACATTAAAATATTTATGAAAAGCTTCTTTTTTTTCCCCCACATTTTTATTTACAGCATTAACATAATAGGCTGTATATTAACCCATTGGGAGAGAACCGGTAGGTCTATGTAAAATCAGATATTGAGCACCCCCATATCTCTTCTCATAACACCTCTGCAAAGATTCGACTGTGAGATTGGTAGTCGAATCAGGCTCCTCCTTTCGAAGCTTTGAATCGTGGACTATTCAGGGTCACCCCTAGTAAGCTCGTAATGATGATTGACAGGACTGAATGTTTAGGCTCCTCTCGAACCTACGTTTGGAACTTCATGAAGAGCAGCTCTCTCGCAGTGTATGACGTGACAGACAACTAGTTGTCCAGTGCGGTTCCATTCAAATTTACGGGTGTGAGTTCGGTTATAGAATGTAGTTGAATGTGGTTATCACTCCTGTAAATAACCGTACTGTCTGACTCAAATACAGGACTGACAACCATATTCTGCTGCTGTGTGAACGTGGCCTAAAATAAATGGGTATTACAAAAAACAGAATTATAATTAAAGTCAAATAATTTCGATCTTTTTGCTGATGCTTCCTTTAGGTTCTTATAGCACTGCTGATTGTAAATTGGAATAATATTTGAACGATAAAGTTTCATGATAAATACTTAATGAAAATATTCAGTCTATTCACACAGTCTATGTGTGTCCAACAATAAGAAACACATAAAATACCTTTTGTTAGTTGATGGTTTTCTCTCACTAAATTTTGGTCCTTCTTCTTTTGAACAGTCACTCTTCATAGTCATAAAGCTGGACACATGTGATTCTGATCTTACACTAATGACACAAAGAGCAGAAAGATAAAACACTTTACTACAGGAGATACTACAGTCTTTTTTGAAAGGGTCTAATGTTGCAAATAGTAATTAAATGCAGTATAGACACACTTTTGTCCATCTATGACTGAAGATGGATGGAAGGACATAATTCATGTTTGGGTTGTAAGATCTATTTTCCATGGTGAATTTATGCCTCCTTGTAATTGTATTACTGTAAAGATGCTCCAGACTGAGTTCAATAAAGAGGAAAGCAGACTAACAGACACTGTGTTCTCTGAATTATTGTTTTATTTAACTTCCATCACAATTATCTTAGCTAATGCAGTGCTGTAACACAAAACACATGAAATGCATTTCAGTAGCCAATGACACACCAAAAGTAAATGGGTATTACAAAACACATGAAATACCTTTTGTTTATTGATAGTTTTCTCTCACTGAATTTTGGTGCTTCAGCTTTTGACCAGTAATTCTTCAGAGACTCAAAGCTGAACACATCTGAGTCTGATCTTTCACTAATGACACAAAGAGCAGAAAGATAAAGCACTTTACTAGAGGAGATACTTCAGTCTCATTTGAAAGGGTTTAGTATAGCAACTTAACTGGAAAGTTGCTCCAAACTGAGTTCAATAAAGAGGAAAGCAGACTAGCAGGCACTGTGTTCTCTGAATTATTGTTTTATTTAATTTCCATCACAATTATCTTAGTTAATGCAATGCTGTAACACAAAACACATGAAATGCCTTTCAGTATTCAGTACTATTCGATCATTGAGGACAATATGGCGGACGCTGCCACACGAGGGCTGGCTGTATCTGCGTCTGGGTCTATCTTTAAACGATCTCATCTGAAACCTGAGATATATAATACTGTTGACAGCAAAGTTATCATTGAAGATGAATTCCTTAATTTTCCTTAATCACTTTATTTGGATGAGTTGCTGCCAGTGTCCTTCGATAGCATTGATGTTTCGAGTTTGCTTGGAAGGATGGAGCAGCTGAGTGCTGAGCTTTGTTCTATGAAATACGCACTGCAACTACATGTTAATGTGGGTGAAGATCTACGAACTATCATGGTGGATATTAATTAAAGAGTGTGCGCTTTGGAGCAATCGACGGATATGATGCGAGGCGGCGGCTCGGAGGGGTCGGCAGCAACGGTCAGAGCTACACGGATCGAGGGTACGGCACTCAGGGCCGCATTAGTGGAAACTTTGGATACGGGCATTGGCAAAGGAGCTGCAGTGGTGAGGTCATTATCTTTGAATGTTCAGAGAATGGAAAGTCCTGTGACAATGGAGGGAGCTACAGGATTAACATCTTCCAGTTCCTCAGATTCTCCGAAGTGGAATCGCGTGGTGAAAAAAGGTAGTCGACAAGGTTTTGTGAATGCTGATTCTAAAACAAGATCACCTGCTGTCATTCCCAGGTAGAAAAAGAAGTCAGGTAATGTTATGTCTGTTGTTGGTACTGGAGCGATGGGCAACATCAGAATGGTCAAGACCAAACTGGTGAGTGTATTTGCCTCCAAGTTTTACACCTGACTTAGATGCCTTGACTTTGTCTGAGTACCTGAAAGAAAAACTTGGACGCGATGTTGCTTGTCAGAAGATTGAAACTGTACAAAGCAGATACAGTTCATTCAAAGTATCTGCTGAATGTAATGAAGCCAGTGAAATGTACAACCCGCAGCTCTGGCCCGAAGGGGCTTTTGTTAGACGCTATTATGAACCGCGTAGGGTTGAAGTCAGCCGGTCAAATTCTGTACCAGTTGCTGGGGAAAGTGTGTGCCCTCGGGTAGAATAAACAAGTGTTGGTGCCCCCCATGGACATTCGGGTTGTGTCTTATAACTGTCATGGCCTGCGTGTGGGCCAGAGTAATGGGGATAAAGCCCATCATATTGTTGTGGACAGTTTGTTGGAGAACAGTGATATTTATGTGCTATTTGAAAAAAATAGTGTTGCATGGGTAACCCGATCAAAGTGCATCAATGAAGCACATGAAGACTGATGAGTTATCATCTCTATACTTGTTTACGATTTCCTTTAACGCATAGATGCAAAGATCAGTACCATGGTTAGCCTTAAAACCAAACTGCTTGTCTGTAGAATTAATAAACACATTTAACCTATCCAACAAGATTTTTTCCAACACTTTAGACAGGATACTAGCTAAAACTATAGGTCTATAATTATCTAAGTTACCATTCCAGCTTTGTTCTTAATAACTGGCACTAACAAAACAGACAACATTGAATCTGGTAACACACCAATTGTGATAAATGTTCCTGTAAATTAAATATGAAACCAGTTTAAAGACATTTTTAACCTGCGACAATCTAGAAACATTCATAGGAAGTTGTGAATTGTTTTGCACAGCATTAGACATGTCAATGGTGAGAGAAAACACTCCTTGTTGATCAGGCTGTTCTTTACAGGACAAACCTGAAACTCCAGTAGTGTTTAAAATGATTGTGTGAAAACAGACGCAGTCTTACCTCTGTTTCTCTGAGAGACTCATCTTAGAGAGAGAGTCCTTTCCTCGCTCCTCTGACATTACTGCAGATAAACTGACACTGAAAACAGCTCAGCTCTGGTGTCTCTGTGTCGCTGAAGACCATCAGATGCTCAGCATGACCTGGACATGACAATGAGTGACTGAGATTAATATCAGGATACTTCAGAGGAGAAATGATGAGGAAAAATAACAACTCATGATGAATGTTGAGTTACAACTATGCCAAATATTAATATTATTAATATGAGTTTATGTCTTCAAAATGACCATAAACTGCCATTTATTTTTTCATTGGTTTTGGTGAGAAACATTAACATTTTCAACAATAGTTCACAAGTATGGTTAAAATATGAGGATGTTTGTTTCTTTATCATGGCGTCCATTGTAGTGGACATGTAACAAAATGTTTCTTTGTTTTTAAATGAATTTCTACATTGAGGTAGATAAAACATTTTTTGCCCTGTGGAAAAATTCAGTTAATGTTCTTTCAGTAAATATGATGTGCTGAGCCTGAGTGAACCGAAATATTCTATTAAGTCAAGCCTAATTTTTGTAGCATTTTTCTTTGACACAAACCAAAATACATTTGGAAACATGTGGAACATTAACTTTGAATCAGGGTTAACTTTAACTTTGATTTGGATAACTTTGAATCCATGTGTCAGTTTTGCGCAATATCATTTTAAATATGTTTTAAGTTTAAGAAATAAGTTTTGGTTTGTGCTTATTTTTTTAAATGCATTTTTAAATTTTTGATTCATGCATATTTTTATCCGAAAATGCAACATATTTGATGGTAAATTGATAAATTGATTGATAAATTGATCCCATACCTTAGACAGGGTTTTTTATAATCACTGAGAGCCAGTTAGGAGGAATTGAGGGACACATGCTATCCAAGAAAACTTGATTTCTCTGATCTGTGTGCACTTCAAGATGTTTTCATGGCCAAAATTTGAATATTAATAACCATGTAAGTGGACAGTAGATTATTTGTCAGTACCTGTTCTCTCCTCCTCTCCATCACTCTTCTTTTTCTCTCAGTCTTCTTATCTTGCTCTGTCTCTTCCCCTCCTAAAGCTCAGCTTTGACTGATAGACTTTTTATTTTCATCTGTGAAGAAAGTAAACATAGGGTCAGCTGATGTTTATATGTTTTATGAATAATTTTCTTACAAGTTCATTTCAAGTTCAATCTTATGCCTAATATGATAAAAACGGATTTGTTAATGTTTATTGCCCCCTCACATTAGTTAAGTACATGAATCAGGTAAATTATATAGGCAATTCAAAATGGTGAAAATATTATATTAGGCAATTATTTCACTAACTTTAATATATAGATTCACCTCAGAAAAATACAGGGTGGACCTCTGGGAATCTCATGAATATTCATATATGCTCCGCCTTCTGAAACTAAATCTCCAAACACTGGCTCTGATTCAAAACATTCTCTAACTGGAAATACTGGATTCTTCAAAGAAAACTTTCAACTTCACATTATCACAAAACATCCTAAAACTGGAAATAAACCTTTTTAGAAAAAGCATTATTAATTTCTACAAAATTAATGTCCATAAAACTATTTGTTTTAGTAATTCCTGGCTGTTTCTTGATTGTTTGTTATTCTTTTACAACAGGTATAAGTTATAACTTATGTTAGGCTATAACTGAACATATCATGTTAATAATCATAATCATTATCACACAAACTCAAAAGAAATCTGTTCATATTCCTCAAATAACTGTAATGGTGTCAGTATTAAAGCTTACTTCAGCAGTACAGACGGTCTTGTCCTGCAGGAACAGAATCCAGAAGTCTCTGAAACACTTTCAGTTTGAGACTCACCTGTGCTCCTGTTTGTCACGTGATTCAATCTGTGTTAAAGAGATTCTGCTTCATCTTCTGCTGTTTTCATCTGAAGACTTGTAATGTTTAACAGTGAAAGCAGCTTTCTGAAACATTATATAAACGCGGTACACCTGTGATGTTGTTGTTCTAATGTTTACTGATGTTTGAGAAACCAGTTTTTTTTTTTGGTGCATTACCGCCACCAGCTGGACAGAGTTTGAACATGATGCCTAAATGCTTGATGCTTGGGGCAAAAATGCCTCTGAAATGAATAAAATACTCCCAAAATTCAAGATATATAGGGGGGCAAAATAATGTCCCTGTATGGGTTCTTGTTTTTAATATTTATAATAGCCTATATTTATATGTTTATAATTCAGGATATGCTGTTTTTCCAGACATCAGCACTATTGCAAATGTGAAGCCTGTTGATTTTCAAGGTTTCCTCACACACCTTGTTATATCTGCATCAATATGCTATAATAACTCTTTATATTCTATTCCATTTCAGAGCATTCACAGAGAGAACAGGAGACATGACTGCACCGCTTTTGCACTGGTTTACTCGGCACACAGCAACAACAACTACTAACAGCAAGGGAGTGCCATCTAGTGGCCATCAGGTATTGCAACATCAACTCAAATACATTACATCTCCTCCCTCCTTAAATCAGTCTACCCTATGTTTTTTTGTTTTTTTTTTAACATAAAAAAAACATCCATTCAAATTAGGGAATAACAGTTAGGGGCCAACAGTTAGTATTCACCCTTAATCAATATCACACTTATTCACTTGTCAACTTAACTACTCCCCCCAAAAGTATGAAACACTAAACACATTCAACTACGCATATAACATTCAAAAACTTTACAGATCAAGTCTGCTAGGTGGTTTACGGATTCTAACAGGAAATCTTCTCACATTTGGGGAAGAAGCAATAGCTGGTTCAACAAGCTTGGTTACATTCTGGTCTAGAGCATTTGATTCGGTGTCATTAGATGTTAAAGACAGTTTTTGTCCCTTATCATCCAGAGTTTGTGATGTACTATTCTCTGCTGGTAGAGTTTCTGTGTTTTTTGTAATTTCTGGATGACAGTCCAACATTTGATCTGCATGTCTTTTCCAGCTTTGTGAACTGTCCACCTGAACCATGTAGGACAGTGGTCCTGACTGAGAAGAAACAGTACCTGTTTTCCACTTCTCCTCTCCCCGTCGATAATCTCTGACCAGCACCGAATCGCCCACGTGGAAGTCTCTGTGTTTTGCATGGAGGGAACGGTAAGAACATTGAACTTTTTGTGCCTGCTCCACAGTCCTTTTCACACTTGGTTTCAGCAGATCTAGCCGTGTCCTCAATCTGTGATGTAAGAATAACATAGCAGGTGTTTCTTTAGTTGTGCTATGTGGGGTATTCCTGTACTGTAGCAAGAAAGAGTCTAATCTCTGCTGTAATGGTACTGGTTCTTTAGATGCTTTCAGTGAGTGTTTAAAAGTCTGCAAGAAACGCACGGCCAGACCTTTGGTGGCTGGGTGGAATGGTGCAGAGCGTACATGTTTAACACCATTTGTTTTTAGAAAACATCCAAACTCCTCCCAAGTAAATTGTGGGCCATTGTCGCTGTTAGGTTTTTGCTCCTACTTCGTGCCTCATCCCAGACCTCTTATTTGGCAATTGAGTGAGCAATCACTCAGCGCTGAGGGAGAATATAGTCTCATTTTATTGATAAGAAAAGAGAGAATATATAGAAAGAGTACAAGGGGTGTAGTATAGTTTCAGCCAATGAGAAAGAGAATACATCATATAGCTTATGGTATAGGAATGTGATACATATAGAAAACTAAGTCTAAATATGGTCATCTACTGGTCAGGTACCCATGAGGTCCCTTAAAATCCCAAGGACCTTCTCCTATTCTGGTAATACAGAAAGCAGGGACCATTCCCTGTCTCACATTCACTCCTAATAGAGCCTTATATGGAAATGGTTCTGGTACATAGAAAACCATATGTTAGAACATAGAATACAGCTTTGACAGAGGAAAAAAGGAGCCTCAGTCCACATACTTTCAATGCTGAGACCAACATAAAATCTATCAATTGCCCCTTTTGGCAATAAAATTGCCACACCCAAGTCTCAGCATTACTTTTCTCATATCCAAATATAATCACTTTCTTTACTTTCAAAATCATAACATTCTTCAGCAAACATTTCCTTCATTTTTCTTCAAAATTACTAACATTTAACAGTTCTATTCATCAAAGCATATTGAGAGGATACAAAGTTGATCATGGCACGATTAATCAAAGCTCTAATAAATGGAATAATACAACAGATAATAAATGTCATAATTAATAGTATCACACCTATAGGAATCAAAGCAGATACAAGCATTTGTTGCCATCCTGTCAGCCATGCTAAGAACCCATTTTGATTATCAGTAACTTCTCGTTCTTGTAATTCTTGAGCAATTCTAGTCATATTTTTTAAACCCTCTGAAATTAAATGACCATCTGCATCATTTTCAGGGATATAAGTACAACAAGAGGTACCAACAATAACACAAACTCCTCCTCCTGCCGCGGTTAATTGATCTAAAACTAGCCTGTTTTGCAGGGCAGTTAAACGGAGCCCTCGGAGTTCCTGTTGAACACCAGCCAATGTGTCTCTTGTAGTATTGATAAATGAAATTAGCTCATATCTTGTAACCTCAACTTCAATTTGAAGACTAGAAACACCTACTCCTGGAATCATTGCTTCAAAAAATCTTTCAGTACCAGTCCAGAGTTGATGTTGCATAGGTACTGGATTATCTCTACTCAAACTACTAGTTGAACTGCGGCTAGAGAGGGAGCGTTTCTTTTTCTGTTTTTGTTTTGTCATAAGATGAGGTTTGTGTGGTCTAATAACCATGGAATATTCTTCCAAAGTTACTAGAGCACATCTTCCACTCCAATTTTCTGGAAGAGTAGTGTAGACTCTATGTCCACACAGCCAAAACCAATCTTTGACAGCTCTAGTTCCCCATGAAGAAGGAGCATATCTGTAGCAATTTTGACCTGGCACAAGTGCACAATATTTAGAACACACATCTTGAATAAAAGGATTAGCCCATCCATAAGCAATCATAGTAGATATAGGATGTGGTGTTCTTTTAGAACACTCAGTCATATTAGCTTTTGGATAATGCAAAATACAACTCATACAACAAGACATATTTTCTATCTCACAATGATGGTATGTTCGATTACATTTACTTTTAGGAATTATCCCCAGTCTCACTGTTCCAGTTTCTCTTTCCATACATAACAGTGAGTCTGGAATAGAGCCAATTGTTGTCACTTTAGCATGTACTTGTGTTGCAAGCATCATTATTTTACTTTTTCCACAACTCCATATTGCACTTCTATTTGGAGCCATCATTCCAGTAATGCTAACAAAAATAGGGCATTCTAATTCTTCTTCTGTCCTTGGTGATTTCTACATATGGTCCAGAAGCACTATGTGGCATTTTGGTGCAAACATAACAGTCACCTGTTTTTCCTTCAGATTTGGCAGTGTAGTTGGCTAATCTCCACCACATGTTAGCTGCAAAGGCATGTGGTTCTTCTTCATAATGTACCCAAGTTTCATTACCAGTGCTAACAGCAGCTTGTATGTGAATAAACACATTTGTCAGCACAACCAGGTAAAATATCAATTTAGCAATCATGGCTAGAGAGCTTCAAGGATAATTATTGCTGGTTTTAGATCTCTAGCAATCTCTTTCTTCTTCTCCTCGTTGAATGTCTTGGTTCACCTTCCTTTGGATTTTTCCTTGGCTCACTGGCTTCCTTTTCCTCATTGACCAGAACGTTCCCCTGGGATGGAGCTGCTTTCAGTCGACTGGCATGGATCCACTGCGGCTGGGGTCGGGAAAGGTCTACCCATAAGAATTTCAGATCAACCCAATTTCTGCCTGTATCAAGACACGCTTTATTAAGCCAATCTTTAATAACACGATTCATGTTCTCAACTTGTCCACTAGATGGTGCGTGAAACGGTATATGCAATGACCAGGTAATATTAAGCTCTTTGGCTAACAATTGTGTGACTTTGGAAGTGAACGGTGTTCCATTATCACTATCTATAACCATTGGTATACCAAAACGCGGTATAATGTCCTTAGCCAGAACTTTAACTACCGTCTGTGCATTTTCTTTTCCACACGGAAAAGCTTCAGGCCATTTAGAAAATCTGTCAACAATCACAAGCAAATATTTATTATTTCCACAAGGAGGCATATGCGTAAAATCAATTTGCAAGTGTTGGAATGGTAGCTCAGGATGTGGTAAAGCGTCATGTTTAGTTGCCTTGTGCTTGTTGGTTTGAGCACACACCAGACAAGCATCCAATATCAACAGAGTATTTCTTTGAATATTTGCTATGCAATAAGATCGATTCAACATTTGTATCACTTTCTTTTTTGACACAAGTGATACACCATGATAATGTCTACATAGCATAACAATCGCAGATGCAGGTAATGCAAGTCTACCCTGTTTGTCTCTCAAGATTCCAACTTGATCTGGTTTTACTTCATTGTCTGACCAGTAAGTCAAATCCGCTTGCGTAGGGTTAGCTTGTAATATTTTAATGTCCAAATCATTAGTCAATAATGAATTCATCATAGGCACATCTGTGCCCCTTTCGCTTACATGTGGACTTAACATTACTTCTTTAGCAGCCCATTTTGCTACTTCATCTACAAATCTATTTCCTTTGGCTTCATCTGTTTCTCCTGACGTATGTCCTGCTACTTTAATAACAGCGAGTTTTGATGGTTGTTGTGCTGCATTAATGAGCTCCCCTACAATACTATGGTGAGCAATTGGCTTTCCATCTGAGGTTTTAAAATTTCTTTCTTCCCACAATTTAGCAAAATCATGTACTATGCTATAGGCATATTTAGAGTCAGTGTATATATTAACACACTGATCTTTTGCCAATTGACAAGCTCTCGTTAAAGCAATTAATTCTGCAACTTGCGCTGACCTGTATGGCAAAGAGTATGCCTCAATTACACGATCAGGTAATTCAACAATAGCATACCCACACAAGTATACATTATCATTTGGCTTGAAACAGGATCCATCAATATACCAATTCTTCCCCTCCTCCAGGACAGATGTAGAAACATCTGGCCTGCAGGCAGTCGAAATCTGGATTCTGTCCAGGCACTCGTGGTCATCACTCTCAAATTCACCTTGCGTCAGCAACCTGTGCAAATGTACAGTAGGGCCATGAATAACAGAAGTTGGCTTCAAAATCAAATTAGCAGTAGCTAATAATATAGCCTCATAGCCAGAGCGGCGTTGAGCAGTCATATGTTGAGTAGAAATATTACTCATAATGACTCCTACCTGATGAGAGGTATGCACTATCAATTTATGTGATAACACAATTTTTTCAGCATCTTGAACCATGATCGCCGTGGCAGCTACTGCACGCAAACAAGCAGGAAGTCCCCTGGCTACTGAATCAAGAGTTTTAGACAAATAAGCTATGGGACGAAAAGTACCCCCATGTTCCTGGGCCAGGATTGCGGCGGCTGTACCCCCACTTTCATGCACGTATAAGTGAAAGTCTTTGGGAGGCCAAGGGCAGGAGGTTTCATAAGGGAGGATTTCAAATGTCTGAATGCTTGATCCATCTCAGCTGTCCATGTAATGTCCTCTGTGTCCCCCAGAGTAGCAGTTCGTAGGATTTTATCATACTTGGAACAGTTGGGCACCCATATTCGGCAATAATTAACCAGTCCCAGGAAGCTTTGCATTTGCTTCCGTGTCAATGGGTAGCAATAGCTTTCACTCTGTCAGCAGACAATTGCACTTTGCCCTGTGACAGTTCATGTCCAAGGTACTCGACCCTCCTCTGTACCCACTGTAGTTTCTCTCTTGATGCCTTGAAACCAGCCACTGCCAAAATATTGCAGACAATTTTAGAGGCAGCAGCACACATGTCCTCAGTTGCTCCTGTGATGAGGATGTCATCTGCGTATTGAAGCAGACAGGTGTTTGGAGAAAGTTTGGCATTTTTCAGCGTTGCGTGCACGACAGCAGAGAAAACAGCCGGAGAATCCCTGAACCCTTGTGGGAGTCTTGTCCACGTTAATTGTGAATTTTCCAAGGTAAAAGCAAACAATGGCTGTGTTTGGCGATCAACAGGAATGCTGAAGAAAGCACTGGAAATATCTAAAACAGTAAAAAAAGAATGTTCAGAAGGAATTAATTATATTATAGTTTGCACAAGAATTAATTATAGTTTTCACATCAGGTACAATAGGAGACAATGGTGTTACCAACTCATTAACTTTTCTCAAATCTTGAGTTAAACGCCAAGAACCATTTGCTTTCTTAATTGGATTAATTGGTGTATTATAAGGTGAATGAGTGTGCACCAGGATGCCTTGAGCCAGTAATTTATCAATAACAGGAAAAATACCCTCCACCTTTTCTTTTGAGAGGGGGTACTGTTTCTGATACACAGGCTTGTCTGTTATTAGTTTAGCAACATAGGGCTGGACATCAATGAATCCTGCGTCATCCTTATGGGCTGCCCACAACTTGGGGTTGACACCCTCAATTTCCTGTTTGAGCTCAGTTGCAGAATCATCCTCAAGGAGAGCATTTCCTGTATCAACAGTGAGAGAAAAGGCTGCAGGAAAAATAAGTTGTAGAGAGTCAGCATTAAAATTAAGTTGAATACCTAATTTATGTAAGAGATCGCGTCCCAAAAGAGAAAATGGGGAATTCGGTATTATCGAAAAAGCATGCATTTTAAACAATGATGGGATATCATTAGAAGTAACCGGAAATGTTGGTGTCATTTCACATCTCACAGGTACACCGTTGATTCCCACAGAGTTTACATGTTTTCCTGTAATCGAGCCCTCATAGACAAGAGAGGATAACGATGACATTGTTGCCCCCGTATCTATGAGAAAAACATAGGGTTTATGGTCAACATTTAATTCAATAAATGGCAAAACAGTTGACACATTCGGATAACTCAAAGAAATCAATGAAAAATTATCAGAAGAGGGCTCAGTCGAACTCAGTCATTGTTGCCAGGAAATGGGATACACTGGATTTTGTCTGTCAGTCTTTGCAGAAGGGAGCGCAAGTGGGGGCTTTTGCTTCAAGCCACCTGACCTCTGCCTCAAATCCCAAGCCTTTTTCCTACAGTCATGTTCCAGATGTCCTGGCTTGCCACAATAAAAACAGCGTCTCACATTTCCAAATTGTTGTGGACGAGGATTCACAGCAGCATTCACTTGAAGCATAGCAGGAGTTTTGCCCCTGGAGACATCAAAAGCTCCAGCAGAGGAAAGCTCACGCAAGCGTCGTCCCAATTCATCAACAGAAATGGTAGTAATATTCGGAGTTGTTATACGAATTAACTGCGCAGTGTCTTTGTTCATATTATTTAGGAACGTATTTAAGAACAATGGACAATTTTGTTCAATAGGAATCGCAGATTCCTCAACCCATGCATGTTTAAATCTGTTAAAGAATGCAACAGGGCTTTCACCAGTTCTCTGTTTGGTATTGGCTGCATGCGAGATGTCTTGTTTAGCAGAAGACACTTTTAACAAAAAAGCAGTCAATTGTTTGAAAAAAACTAAGTTTACCTGAGCTGGCCCAAATCCAATCACCTGCTTCGTCCTCATCGTCAGAATCAGTAATTAGAAGCACTCGTGAAGGTTTAGACAAATCAAGGGGCTTCGAATCTCCAGCTTTCTGAGATACAACACGACGAACAGGCGGTGTATCGTAGATGGGGTTTAAGTAATCAACTTCTTCAATCATTTCCTCCTCCGTGATTTCCGCATGCAGGGTTTTAGTCAAAATAAAACGATAATCTCGTCCCGTCAATTGACTGTAGGCAGTTAACCGTTGCAGCACTGCCACAAATTGATGTGGTGACCTAGCCGGATCAGGCAGATCTTTGCAAATAGCCACTGCCTCCGTAACACTCAGAGGAGTAATTTTGTAACCATCTGGAAGCTGTACAAACGGAAAAACTTCAGTTGTGGACGGCAACTGCGGATACAATCGATTGGTCAAGGGCTTTGGAATTTCAGCAGAAACAACACATTTATATGGGGGAAGGGACGCATCAGGTTTCAGCTGAGACTGAGAGAGAGAGCTGTCTTGTTTTTTCAACTCTGGACCCTTATCCCAATAAGTTTTCATCTTCATCCAAACTTTATACGCATCTTTCATATAATCAATGGACCATCCTGGGTCACCCCAAGAACCAAAGATCATATCTTTTGCAGCACCCATATCTTCATCTTTAAAAGAACCATCGCGGGGAAACGGATCTAATTGTATTTTCCCTTCTGACCATCCCGCAAGATTAGAGAGATAGGGTTCAGTAAAAAACGCTTTATTATTGCGATTCATGAAATCCCTCGGGGTTTCCCCCATCAACGGTCGACTAATCGTTTCACCCATTTAAAACAGCCAACAAAGATCTCTCCTTTGCTTAAAGAAAAGCCTTACAATTTCAGAGAATGGCCAAACAAAATACAAATTAAAGTCTGCAGCTTTATATTAACTTTTTAGTATTTTTGGCAAAAAGAAAAATTTTAAATTCAGTATTATTCATTCAACCGCCAACAAGGACCTGAGGATATCACCATGAAATGGACTAAGAGAGAGAAAATCTTCAACTCAAACTCATCTATTCCCTTCCCACGCATAAAATCCGTGAGGATAACACCAAAAAATGAAAGGGTGATCAATCCTCTTTCTCTCTTCCCATATTTATCAAAATACGAGGATATCCACTTTTAACAAATATGAAAAAAGTGCGGCACAAAAATACAAGGATCAATTTCTCAACAGACAGTAAGATGCACTTAAGCATTTTATTTCTTACCTGTCTGGAGAAATCCCGACGAGCCCCCAAATTGTTAGGTTTTTGCTCCTAATTCGTGCCTCATCCCAGACCTCTTATTTGGCAATTGAATGAGCAATCACTCAGCGCTGAGGGAGAATATAGTCTCATTTTATTGATAAGAAAAGAGAGAATATATAGAAAGAGTACAAGGGGTGTAGTATAGTTTCAGCCAATGAGAAAGAGAATACATCATATAGCTTATGGTATATGAATGTGATACATATAGAAAAACAAGTCTAAATATGGTCATCTACTGGTCAGGAACCCATGAGGTCCCTTAAAATCCCAAGGACCTTCTCCTATTCTGGTAATACAGAAAGCAGGGACCATTCCCTGTCTCACATTCACTCCTAATAGAGCCTTATATGAAAATGGTTCTGGTACATAGAAAACCATATGTTAGAACATAGAATACAGCTTTGACAGAGGAAAAAAGGAGCCTCAGTCCACATACTTTCAATGCTGAGACCAACATAAAATCTATCAGTCGCTCACTAGGGTTTCAGGTATACTGTAACGCCTGAATAGACCACGCAGAACTTGAATAGTCTTGGAGGAAGTTGTCGAATCCATCACATGAACTTCTGGCCATTTTGAGTGTGCGTCAACAATTACCAGAAACATTCGTCCTTCAAATGGTCCAGCGAAATCGACATGAATCCGCTGCCAAGGAGCTTCTGGCCATGCCCAGGGATGTAAAGGTGAGAGACTTGGAGATTTTTGATTTTGTTGACTTGCAGGTCTTTGATTTTTCTTCAATTTGAGAGTCAATATTTGGCCACCAGATGTAGCTGCGTGCTAAAGCCTTAATTTTTACTACACCTGGATTACTGTGTGTAAATCTTCCAAAACTCGTTGTCTCAGATTCGATGGAAAAATAACCCGCTGTCCCCACATCAGACAGTCCTGCATCAGTGAGAGTTCCTCTTTCCTTGTGAGATATGGTTTTAGTACATTTTCTGAGTCTTTGGTAGATGGAAATGATCCTGTGGCTACCATCTCCTTCACACGACAGAAGGTCGGATCTGCTTTAGTTTCTTTCCTGATATCGCTGCTACACACTGGAAGTGCATCCATCTTTTTTATGAGGTAAGTGTCCACTGCATCTTTCCTGTCTCTGTGCTGTACAGGCAGTGGCAAACGCGATAGCCCATCAGCGTTTCCATGGTCGTTAGCACTTCTATATTGAATTGTGTAGTTGTGCACAGCCAGCAGAAGAGCCCACCTCTGAAGTCTGACAGCAGCCATGGATGGAGTTGCTTTGTTAGGATGGAGTATGGTGGTAAGAGGACGATGGTCTGTTATTAATGTGAAGTGACGTCCATATAGATAAGTATGAAACTTCCTTACTCCAAAAATTATCCCTAGTGCCTCCCGTTCTAGTTGCGCATAATTTTGCTCAGATTTACTCAGGGTTCGGGAAGCGAAGGCTATAGGTCTTTCATGCCCATCCGGCATCATGTGCGAAAGCACAGCTCCCACCCCGTAGGGTGAAGCATCACAAGCGAACTGGGAGTCTTGGATTATAGTGTGTGAGTACATTGGGTGTTAACAGCTGCATTTTAGCATCTTGGAAAGCTTTCTCACACTCTAGAGACCACTTACATTTTGCATCTTTGTGTAGCATTGCATTCAAGGAGTGAAGAACTGTGGCCAGATTTGGTACAAATCTTGCATAATAATTAACCAGACCCAGGAATGATCTGAGTTGGTTAACATTAACTGGAGCTGGTGCTTCAGCGATGGCACGCAGTTTGTCTGGGGACTTGTGAAGTCCTGATGCATCTATCACATGACCTGAATACTCTAGTGAAGTTTTGAAAAACTCACTCTTCTCTCTTTTAACCCGAAGTCCGAATTTCTCCAGCCGACTCAACACAGCCTCCAGGTTAGACAAATGATGGGCATTGTCTTTTCCTGTGACCAGGATATCGTCTAAAAACAATGTACGAATGGCAGCCCTTGTAACACTTGTTCCATGACTTGTTGAAATATCGATGGAGCTGAAGTAATGCCAAAGGGTAACCTGTTATATACAAACATCCCCTTGTGAGTCGTGATGGTAAGATATTTACGTGAATCTTCATGCACAGGAATCTGCAGGTAAGCATGTGAAAGGTCTAGTTTGCTAAATCTTTGTCCCCCAGCCAGTGAAGCAAATAAATCTTCTATTCGGGGTAATGGATAATGTTCTGCACACAGCGCTGGGTTCACAGTTATTTTGAAGTCACCACAGATCCTAACATTGCCACCCTTTTTTATTACAGGCACAATCGGGTTTGCCCATTCACTGAATTGCACAGGTGAAATTATTCCTTGTTTCAGCAGGCGATCAATTTCTTCCTCAACCTTGGGTCTGATGGCATACGGTACCACTCGTGCTTGGAAAAATCTCGGTTGGCTTCCCGGTTTCAGGTTTAAGGTAGCTGTATACCCACTGAATGTTCCTAGATCTTCTCTGAATACTTTGGCATACCTTTTTAAAAGACTGTCCAATGTCCCTTCATTAGCATGATGCACAGCTCTTACAGTTTTGATCTCGCGCCAGTCTAGACGGATTCTGCGAAGCCATTCTCGTGCCAGCAGTGGAGCTGCGTTTCCTGTAACAACATACAAGGGTAAGCGTACGCTTTGTCTGTTTAACTTGATGCGCACCTTGATGACACCTTCTGGTGAGATTACTTCCCCTGTATACGTCTTGAGAACAACGTTTGTCTGGCGTAGTCGAACATGGCTCAGTTTATCTCTGTACAGTTTGCTAGAGATAATAGAGACCGCCACCCCAGTGTCCACTTCCATGTCAATTGGCAATCCCTCAATTTTTGGTTGCACTTTTATTACAGATGACACTGAATCAGTTTCACTTTTCATTATGTTCACCCGTGAAGAATTGCGCAGTGTTGCTGTGACTTTGTGTAGTGTCAGTTCAGCATCTGTGTCTGAATTTGTCTCTTCCTCACTCTTTTCCATATTAGCGTCCATTCTGTGAATTGGTCTTTTCTTTATCTGTCCCTTCCATTTTACATTATTTTTCCCTTTTACTGTAGTTCTAGGTATTTTCTCCTCTGTCTTTTTACCTTTACACATTCGTGCAATGTGGCCTTTCTTTCCACAGTTGTGGCACAGTTGGTCTTTGTAAAAACACTCATTTTGGATATGGTTGGACTTCCCACATCTATAACATTTCTCCTTAGGCGATTCTGACGACAGGGACATGGCATTTACTTTCAGTGAGTTGCTCAGATGCTGTGATTCTCTAGATACAGCCTCCATTGACATCGCTATATCCACAGCCTTTTGATATGTGAGTGCCGATTCAGTCAATAGTTTCCTCTGAATTGACTCGCTACTCAGGCCACACATGAATCTGTCTCGCAGTGCGTCATTTAAATTGTCGCCAAACTCACAGTGCTCCACCAGTTTCTTTAATACTGCCACATATTGTGCGACACTTTCCCCCTCTGCTTGATGTCGTTTGTGAAATTTGAACCTCTCTGCAATCACAATGGGCCTGGGGGTAAAACGTGCTTGGAGTGAGTCCACAATCTCATCATATTTCATAGTCCCGGGCTTAATTGGTGCAATGAGGCTGCGTAAAAGTCCATAAGTCGATGCCCCCATTACACTGAGAAAAACTCTTTTCACACACTTTTCTCTTCGCTAATGCCATTAGCCTCCACAAAGTGTTCAAAACGTTCTACATACGTAGTCCATTGCTCTCTTGCCTCGTCGAACGGCTCGACATGTCCGATGATCGTAGCCATCTTTTCCTCTCGACCGACGGCTCAATGTTGGCTGTGGGAACTTTGTACTCGTCGCCAATTTGTGTTATATCTGCATCAATATGCTATAATAACTCTTTATATTCTATTCCATTTCAGAGCATTCACAGAGAGAACAGGAGACATGACTGCACCGCTTTTGCACTGGTTTACTCGGCACACAGTAACAACAACTACTAACAGCAAGGGAGTGCCATCTAGTGGCCATCAGGTATTGCAACATCAACTCAAATACATTACACACCTGCTGTAGATGTCCTGGAGGGTTAGGGAAGGAAGCTCTCCTGTGACAATGTGACGGCTCAATCCAAACTTCCTCAGCCGTCTCAGGAAGAAGAGGCTTCAGCACCGGCTCTGTGTGCTCCGACCATGTGAGGTCCTCGTGATGTGGACACCAGGGAATCTGAAGTGTCTGACCCGGTCCACCGTTGATGGTGATGGAGGTTTCTCTCTGTCCGTCTCCTGAAGTCCATCACTATCTCTGTGGTGTTTCTGACATTGAGGGAGAGGTTGTTCTCCTGCACCAATGTGTCAGTGTGTTCACCTCCTCCCTGTAGATCATCTCATTATGATCAGAGATCAGTCCTACAGCAGTCGTGTCTTCAGTGAACCTGATGATGGCATTAGAGCTGTGTGTGGACATGCAGTCATGAGTGGTTATGGAAGCAAAAAAAAGTCTCAAAATTGACCAGTGCCTGAAGAAACAAGGTTTTGTCTGTATTTCATTTCCTTCAGTTAATTACTGAAATAACTCATTATTGCTGCTGCTAAAACACTCATCATGGTAAACGAGCTCAGCATGTTCTTGCTCAGTTTCAGGTGCTGACATGCTCCTCGGCTGAGGCCATCTCTTCTTCACCCTCTCACACTGGGAATGATGGTCTGGATCTAGTTCTAATGGATCATGACCCTGAGCTTTACCTTCAAGACCTGCTGGCCTTACAGAGAGGGAATCTGCTCTCTACCTCCTGTGTTGTGTTGATCAACAGAGCTCTGACGCCTGGAGCTCCAGACCTTCTGGAGTACGTGACAGCCAGACCGCAGAGCTTCAGCGTGGGCAGACAACTCCATGGACTGATGGAGATACGCTGCCATACAGGAATGAGTCCTCAAACCCACAACTGAGTTCACATTTCAGCACTTCTGCTTCCATCGGCCCAAAGTCAGAGGGTTTCTGGTTAAATCCCTGAAATAAGGTCTGTGGTTAACACAAGTTAAGATATTTTCATGTTTTAATCTGTCAATCATGAAAACTCCACTCATCCTCTCACCATAATTATTATACGCTTATTTAATTTTGTCTTCTGATATGATCTTGCAGTTTTCTTCCTATATATAAATGAAATGAATAAAAATCTACTCACTACCCTTTTGTCAAGAAATTTTATCAATCAGCAAATGTTGATGGATCACAGACTTGGAACTTGGAGCAGACACAGAGGATCTCACACGAGACGAGGAGACATCGAGGAGACTAGGAACACACTGGAAACAGGTAAGTATACTTCAAGGGACTCCATGAGGTAAGCAGGCAGGTAAGACCATGTGTAATCAAGACCGGACAGTGACTGTGAGTGCGTGTGTCTTTTGTGCTGCTGTTGATGAGGGTGCTGATGGGTTGCAGGTGTGGGTGATTAAAACTCTGGCGATGACGTGCGCTGTGACTGGGTGATGGTAGAGCCTGGCGTGTCTGTGACAATATCATATTTTAAATGATTAGGTGGAGGAAAAAGAAAAGCAAAGCTTCACCTAGAGAAGTGGGCATACATTCTCTTTATAGCAGTTTTCTATGGGAGGAAAACACTTAACATATAATTAAACGTGTTCATATTCTGGGCTCATCTGCTCATAGATATTATGCTTTATTAGTATGGTGTTTACTGAGTTTGGTCTGTTAATATCACTGTCTTAATACATTAAACCACATTAAGAGCTTTTTCATGTTAAGCTTTTTAGAAAGTCACATTTTTTCTTGTCCGCTGGTTGTTGTTAAGCGCAAACATTGATTGCACAAATTGGACTGTTTTTTCTTCTAACAAGACCCAGCAGTTTAAAAATTATCTTTAATGTTCATATACTAATTATTATTCAGATATAATCAGCTAAAGCTGATAGTATTTCTTTCCTAATGAAATAAAGTCTAAAATATATCTTGACTAAGTGATCTGTCATGTCCTCTATCAGTATATAATGGACACTGATCGAATGAGTTTATTCTCCACCTTTTTACTTTTTTCAAAATACAACTTTATTCTAAATATTTTATTTCTACATTCTTTCTCGAAATTTAATGTTTTGTCTTGAAACAATGACTTTATTCTTAAAATTTAATGAGTTATCAACATTGTATTTCGACTTTCTCAAAAAACTGAGTTTAATCTCGCATTATAATGACTAATCTCAAGAAAAAAACAGGTTAACTGATATTTCCTGTTATTAGCCCCTCTTTAAAGTCTAGGGGTAAGAAGAGGCAAAAAGAGAACTTGCCATCTCCAGGTCCTAGGGCAAATACAATAATGCTCAATACCACAAGATTCAAAAATAACAAGATTTATTAAACAAATGGTAGGAATTAACAAAGAGACTTCAGGAGGGGAGAGGCCAAAATAAACTAAATTACTCTTAAAGTGAAGGGATAACTTACCTACCAAAAGAAAATGAAATAAAAATACAAACAATTCCCTAACTCCCTTTCTGCATAAACAGGAGAAAATGATTCTTTAATAAAATAAAGGCATCCAACTCCCTACAGAACTAGAAAGAAAAGATTTAGAGTAACAAGAAAATTAAAGCAACACAATAGAATAACTGATGTTAACAAATAACTCTTAAATTAACTGAAAAACTCAGTACTGCTCAGATTACACTCAAGTCTCAGGATTGCAAAAATTAGCTGAAACACTAGACAGCTCAGGTAAACCAGACAACTGAAGCCCACTTAAATACACCCGTTAGCTGAAACACTTCACAGCTCTTTACCTGAACACTACAGGCAAAACAATATACACAAAAGAACAGCGCTGGGACCAGACGATGGCAGCATCTCTCAGAGGAAGCCTCAGTCTCTCTCCTGGACCGGAAGTCTTCAGATTCATTTGTACTCCACCTAACGAGCTGCAGCAGGATTCAGGTGGCGCTCATGAGCCTGTCAGGCAGACAGTAGGAGGAGCAAGAGCAGCATAGGAAAAACACAGAGCACACATGGAGAAAACAAACAAAAAAGATACAATTCATAAAAAAAAGAATTTTTCATAGCAAAAAAGAAATAAATAAGATAAATTCCTACGTCCCTATGGACGTAACATCCAAAAACTCAAAAATCAAAACGGGTCAAATTGACCCACAACAGCACATGAGGGTTCAGCAGGAGAATCTCTGCATCTGCTTATGGAGATTCAATAAAGTGAACTTTTCACACAAAAATAGTTGCTCTTAACTGTATATTATATTATTTTATTTACATGCGACTGTAAATGTGGTGAAAGAGAAGATTATAATTTCTAATCAAAAAGCATTAGACTTTCTAGACCAGAGCAAGTGAAGGAACAAAATGATGTTAACTGGTAAAAATGTTTAGATGGACCAAATAAATGAATCTATATCATTTACATGCTATACTTGACAATCACATTTATGATTAATTTAATCATTATGGATGAGTTTAATCCAAACATTATTATATTTGTAGGCCTGATACTGAAGATTTCTGCTGACAGACTCATCTGAGCTTCTTCCTCCTGTTCCTCCTTTAAATAACACAAAACCATCATCTGAATATTAAAGCAACATTAATCATTCAATATCACATGTTTCTGATACTCATGCTAACACACATGCTGCTTTATTTAACTGTAAATCTGAGTCTCTTCCACCTGTATGAAACACATTTACACATTAATCACACATTTATTTCTCCTAATAGACGCAGTAGAGACTCTTCTGTGGATCATCTGATGGTCACTGATCCTCTCATGATCATTTCACAGATTTAAACTGATGTAAACGATCCATCAGGGATGTTTGGTGATTAAAATACACTGTAAGGAGGAACAGAAGAGAAAACAATCAGTGTTCAGTGGAACAAACTGCAAATTACTTATAATTAATGTTTTTTGAGTAAAAAGAAGTTACATTAAATTCCTGTAATCAGATTAATTACTGACTTTACATGATCTTGCAGAGATTTTTCTCAAACAATATTTGAGTTTTAAATACATTTAAAACATGAATGACTTTTCAAACTGAAATGATTCACTTCTACTGACACAGTTAATAAAGCAGGTGTTGTTGAATAAAGCTTTATATTTTGTTCTCACACAAACCCTTTATTGCATTAAAGCTTAAAGATAATTTCCTTCATGAATATCTGAAAGGTTTGTTCTTATATCAGAGGTGATGAAGATCTTTAATATCACAGTGATGTTTCCTCACCTCAGGACACAGTTTGAGTCTCGTAGCACGTCACGGAGCCGCTGCTTTGAGTTTCCGATCGTATTGATACTCAGATCAAGATATTTTAAAAACTGCAGTGCTTTTGATTTAGTCAAAGACTGAGTTAAAGAAGAAACATCTCTAATGCCACACCGCTGTAGACTAGAAACAAACAGAGGAAGAGAGATTATCTTACAAACAAATCATTAAAGTGAAGAATTTTACTCAAATATAATGTGAACTCAGACTCTTCATGAGATATTGAGTATAAAGTGTTTGTTTAAACTGTTAAAGTGTTAACTAATAGTATTTCTGAATCTTTCTTCAGATGGAGAAACACAGAAAGTGCAGCGCTATAAATAATGTGACTTGAGTCCAGTTGTGTTAAACTAAACAGTGAACTTTAATCACACTGTAACTGCTGTACAGTATAATGATACTAACTATAGTTTCTCCAGCTTGGATTGTGGGTTCATCAGTAGATCACTGAGGTTTTTCACTCCAGAGTCTCCTAGTTTATTATAGCTCAGGTTCAGCTCTCTCAGGTGTGATGGGTTTGATTTCAGAGCTGAAGTCAGGATGAGACACTGTTCCTCTGTAATACTGCAATCACACAGACTGAAGAGAGAAAGAGAAAATTACTCAAATCCATGTTCAGTTCATGTGTGAGTTAAATGAATCATTAATAAATGTCATACAGTCACTAATACACCAGCAAAATCATGGAAACTTCATGATATGAACAAACCAAGACAGGAGCATTTGAGGACACTAGTTACAATCCAGGTCTGGATCCGTCCTCACTCCACAAATAAGTGAATTTATCACTGCAGATTAATATATAGGATCAATATAGAAACAATAGAAAAGTTCATATTTAAATGGACAGATTTCACATTTTCAACATAAGAAAATCTTATACATGAATCAATTTATTTTAAGTCATTTAAAGTGTAGTTTACAACCTCTAAATACACATTTTGCTCAATAAATGAAGATTTAGTGAAAGTAGCATTAGTCCAGTATAACTGTAACTCTGTCAGAATAATCTACTGTCATTTGTTACGCTGTTTTTAGTCTGTTCTCACTTCTGTATTGTTTAAAAGATAAGATTTGACAGATTTCAGCATATGAAACTATTTTATATCCACAAAGTTTAATGCTCTTTCTACTGATACACATAACAAGCTGTTAACTAATAGTATTTCTGAATCTTTCTTCAGATGGAGAAACACAGAAAGTGCAGCGCTATAAATGATGTGACTTGAGTCCAGTTGTCTTAAACTAAACAGTGAACTTTAATCACACTGTAACTGCTGTACAGTATAATGATACTAACTCTAGTTTCTCCAGCTTGGATTGTGGGTTCATCAGTAGATCACTGAGGTTTTTCACTCCAGAGTCTCCTAGTTTATTCATGCTCAGGTTCAGCTCTCTCAGGTGTGATGGGTTTGATTTCAGAGCTGAAGTCAGAGCAGAACAACCTTCATCTGTCATATCACAGCGGCTTAACCTGCATTAGCAGAGAGAGAGAAATTTTTCTATTTTGAAAAAGACTTTATTATTTACATTAAGCACTTTAAAAAATATCCACTGTCTACATTAGTGGAAGAGAAAAACATATCAACAACAGAACATAGACTATGGAATAAATAAATTAAAACAGTAATTGTGACTTTTGTCTCACAATTGTGTGAAACTTTATTTCTCACAGTTCTTTGCTTGCGTTTCCTTTCATTGCGACTGACCATCAGGATTGCTGCTTCGTTATTATTGTACATAAAATGGAAGACATCATAAAGGATTATTTTTAGCGCGGATTTACCAATAAAGAAATTTTGATTTTACTGGAGGAGACACATAACATAAAGATTATTCTCCAGACATTAGAGAGAACATTAATATGCATGTTTCCACAGTAACCTTGTGCATAAGTACAGCATTTCAAGGAGAAAAAACAGCTTTTACTGCCATCTAGTGGGCTTAATACTAAAACACCAATACTGCAAATACTGTAATTCTGCAAATTAGAGTGGAAGTATTTGGTGAATAAAAGTTGTTTTTAACAGAATGGATACACTAATGAGTTTGACAAGTTTTGAGCAAATGTGTTGTGATTACACAATAATATCAATATAATAGTAATAATAATAAGAATCAGCTGTGGCGGAGGCTGAAGTGGCACATTTTATACAGCAACAGCTTCAGACTTCAGGACGGCAGCACGGCTGTTGGATGCACCAGAAATGTTACAGACAGAGAAACTGTCCGTCAGTTATTTGTGAGAAAAAAAGCAGAATTCTGAGATAAAAAGTCACAATTAATCTTTTTATTTTTTATTTAGTGGCGGAAACGGGCTTCCATAATAGACCCTCATTTTTACACCATTTCATTTAAAATGTGAGAAGATAATCCATGGAACTGAAATGAATTTTATGAAATCAAAATAATTTTACTGTAACTAAAACATAGCATTAATATTTTGATCTGATCCCAGTTCTAGTTTTTCTACTCATATAAATCGTTAACTTTGACCTATAATAAAATGTAAACATTGACAAATAAACCTCTTCTAACATATTTAAAACCAACAGTAAATACGTCTGTAGAAAAAGATTTATTAAAACTATAAAATAAATTTTGTAATAAACTAAAACTTTTTAATCTAAAACAATCGATATAAACTGCTATTGTAAAGTCTCCATTGTACGTCCCCAACTCTTGTACTTAAAATTAGCTTATAAAATGATGTCCAATCTGGTTTATCATCATCACACAGAAACATTACATCATGGTGTGTCAACCCTCTTATCAAGCACCTTTTTGTTAAAAACCAGGAGCCTCATTTATAAAACTTTGTGTAGAATTCATCCTAAAAGTGTACGTACGCACAAAAGATAGATTCTGCACACAAAAAAACAATCTGATGGTAACACTTTACTTGAAGGGGTGTGCATAAGACTGACATGACACATTCATAATCATGACATGACACGTGTCATGAATATGAAGGAGGTTTTATGAATGTTTATGACAACTGTCATTAAGTGTCATTCGCTCAATTATGTCATTTTTAATGCAAAGATGACATTGTTTGAGATGTCCGAGTTATGACAACTTGACATAAACCAACACATCATAACCTGTCAGGTTATGACATTATTTAGCTTTATGGGTTAACATTTACATTAAACTGTCATGTGGTTGGTTTTGACATTGGCTGTCATGAGGCCATTATAATAGTGTCATAAATATGTATCTTGAGCTAAAGTACAGTGGTACAAATTGAACTTGTCATTAAAATGTCATTAAGTGACAATACTCTGACAAATAATTGTATAACAGCGTCATGACTATTTTTCATTTCATGTTTTTTTTTGTTTTGTTTGTTTTTTTGTTTTTTGTTCTTTTAAGTTTCCTCCAACAGAAGGTCAGATAATAGACAATTTCAAATTTCGTAAAAAAGATGACACTGTTATAAAATAATGGTAACACTTTATTTTAGGGTCTTTTACTAGTTGCTTATTACTTTTAGCATGCATATTACTAAAATATTGGCTATTTATTAGTACTTATAAAGCACATATTAATGCCTTATTCTGCATGATCTTATTCTACATTCTTAAACCTACCCAATACCTAAACCTAACAATTAACTATAATAAGCAGTAAATTAAGAGTTTATTGAGGGAAAAGTCATAGTTAAACATTTATATATGTGTTCCCTATACTGAAATGTTACCAAAATAATGTAATGTAATGTTAACCCATAAAGCTAAGTAGTTTTTTAAGTTTGATAATTAATCTGCTATGTCATTTTTATGACAGGTTATGATGTGTTGGTTTATGTCAAGTTGTCATAACAAAGACATCTCAAACAATGTCATCTTTACATTAAAAATGACATAATTGAGCAAATGACATTTAATGACAGTTGTCATAAACATGCATAAAACCTCCTTCATATTCATGACATGTGTCAAGTCAAGATTATGAAGGTGTCATGTCAGTCTTATGATGGTGAGTAATAATTTCTTTAAATTAACCTGTTTGAGATCAAATTAATGCTAGAATTTCTGCTATAAATTATGGACATGGCATTAGACAACTAATTCTCATTTTCCTCAGTTATTTTGATTTATTTCCAGATTAAATCAAATGCTTGTTCTGACATACTAGAGCACGTACGCACATGCGCACTCTCCAAAAACAGTGCTTTAAATCTCTTGACAAACTAAAATATATAATTAACATTTGTATATATTCAAAATAAAAGATATACATTGTACTTAAAGGTGCTCTAAGTGATGTCAAGCATTTTTAGGCCAAAACATTTTTTGTCACATACAGCAAACATCTCCTCACTATCCACTAGCTGCCTGTCCCCTGAACACACTGTAAAAAAACGCGGTGTAGTCGCCACAAGCTCCAAAAACGGCAACAAAAACAAACTGGTGCAGCCTGGACCACTTAACATAATAAACATTCTCCAGTTTATTATGTTTGTAGTTACATTATGTCGTGAGATATACATCGAGTTTTTTTGTTTTAGTAGGCTACAACTGTTTTGACTTTATTTTAGTTCGTTTGAGAAGATAACTTGTATAAATGTATCAGTGGTTGCATAATAAAAGTTTCAGTTGTGATTGTGTCATTCCCTATTGCTTTCTCAGATAGCCTGCATAACTTTAACCAGACATTATTATTTTTAAAACACATTGAGAGTTATCAATGTGTTTTAATTAATTATCGCCTCAATTATCACCCCTCAAGAACAGCTGCAGCGCTTTACAACTATAGGACAGGAAGAGCTAAATAAACTTATCACTGCGTCTAAACCAACAACCAGATCCAATATCTAGATCCAATACCCACTAAACTACTGAAAGAGTTGTTACCTGTAGCAGAAGAGCCTCTTCAAAATATTATCAACTCGTCTTTATCTCTAGGTCACGTCCCAAGACCGTTCAAGCTAGCAGTTATTAAGCCTCTCATTAAGAAACCACAATTAGATCCAAATGTATTAGCAAATTACAGTATACAGACCCATTTCAAATCTTCCATTTATGTCTAAAATACTAGAAAAAGTGGTGTCGGTCCAATTGTGCTGCTTCTTGCAAAAAAACGCTATCTATGAAAAATTTCAGTCAGGATTCAGGTCTCATCATAGCACAGAAACTGCGCTCGTTAAAAATTACAAACGACTTACTTCTAGCTTCTGACCAAGGCTGTGTCTCAATACTAGTGTTACTTGATCTCAGTGCTGCGTTCGACACTATAGATCATAAAATACTCCTAGATCGACTACAAAATTACACTGGTATTCAGGGCCAGGCATTACAGTGGTTTATGTCGTACCTATCAGACCGTCACAATTTTGTCTATTTAAACGGGGAAAAATCTAAGACAACAATAGTAAACCATGGAGTGCCGCAAGGATCTGTGTTAGGCCCTCTGCTATTTTCAATATACATGCTGCCACTCGGCAATATTACAGTGGGTACGGAAAGTATTCAGACCCCCTTAAATTTTTCACTCTTTGTTATATTGCAGCCATTTGCTAAAATCATTTAAGTCATTTAAGAAATATCACATGGTCCTAAGTATTCAGACCCTTTGCTGTGACACTCATATATTTAACTCAGGTGCTGTCCATTTCTTCTGATCATCCTTGATGGTTCTACACCTTCATTTGAGTCCAGCTGTGTTTGATTATACTGATTGGACTTGATTAGGAAAGCCACACACCTGTCTATATAAGACCTTACAGCTCACAGTGCATGTCAGAGCAAATGAGAATCATGAGGTCAAAGGAACTGCCTGAAGAGCTCAGAGACAGAATTGTGGCAAGGCACAAATCTGACCAAGGTTACAAAAACATTTCTGCTGCACTTAAGGTTCCTAAGAGCACAGTGGCCTCCATAATCCTTAAATGGAAGACGTTTGGGACGACCAGAACCCTTCCTAGAGCTGGCCGTCCGGCCAAACTGAGCTATCAGGGGAGAAGAGCCTTGGTGAGAGAGGTAAAGAAGAACCCAAAGATCACTGTGGCTGAGCTCCAGAGATGCAGTCGGGAGATGGGAGAAAGTTGTAGAAAGTCAACCATCACTGCAGCCCTCCACCAGTCGGGGCTTTATGGCAGAGTGGCCCGACGGAAGCCTCTCCTTGTCACAGATCCCTTGTCTCCAGAACTCCAATTCCCATGATCCTCCTGTTCTCCACACCTGCACTCACTTCCCTTGTCATCTCCCCATCATCACTCATCATCATCACCTGGACTTCCTCGTTTGCACTCCCTATGTATATATGGACTCACTCCCTTCACTCCTTGTCTGTTCTTATATGTTATTCTATGTGTTGATGTTGGATCTCTTCGTTGTATCAATAAACCCATCAATTGTGGATAAGTCCGTGAAAGCTTCATCTTTTCAACACCAACCGTAACAGAAGAACAGACCCATACCGCTGGACCTCCACAATTCAAGAGATGAGTATCTACCTGATCCCCGAGCATCAAGTGTCTCTCCAGGCGGACGAAAGTCTTTGCCGTTTGCGGCAGGGTGGCAGGCCGTTGGAGAGGTATGTGGAGGAGTTTTTGGAGGTTTCCAATTTGGTGAGCTGGACCGATGCCTGTATTAACGTTGTGTTTCTGATGGGACTGGACCGGGACGTAATTCGTTATAACGAACCAGCCTGTAATTTCTCCTTAGTCGATTCTCTAAATTTAATTCTCTCCTTAAATGGTTCTAACTTTGAAGTCAGTAAAATTCAAAGGAACCAGAGTCCCAGTCCAGCCCCATCAGCAACGTATCAGGCATCGCCAGCTCACCTCACCCCAGAACCCTGCACATACCGCTTCAACGGTCCTGCCCACTCCTGGCCGCCAGCCGCCGCCGAGCCATCAGCTCCAGCCGCCGCCGAGCCCTCAGCTCCAGTCTCGGCCGCCGAGCCTTCCGCTCCAGTCTCGGCCGCCGAGCCCTCCGCTCCAGTCTCGGCCGCCGAGCCCTCCGCTCCAGTCTCGGCCGCCGAGCCCTCCGCTCCAGTCTCGGCCGCCGAGCCCTCCGCTCCAGTCTCGGCCGCCGAGCCTTCCGCTCCAGTCTCGGCCGCCGAGCCAGCCGCTCCACGCGCCACCAAGCCAGCACCATGCTCCTCCACCCACATTTCCACGATATTTCTGGGACCCCTCAAGATGATCCTAAACCTCCCCAAGTATTTTTTGGGGGGGGGCCAAGTACCCGTGGGTGGGGGACATGTGGGGGACACACATGTGGGTGGGGCTTTGCCATGGCCGCCCAAGGCTCCTGACCCGCCATAGCTGCCCACTGCACCTGACCCGCCATGGCTGCCCACTGCACCTGACCCGTCGTGGCTGCCCACTGCACCTGACCCGCCGTGGCTGCCCGCTGCACCTGACCCGCCGTGGCTGCCCGCTGCACCTGACCTGCCGTGGCTGCCCGCTGCACCTGACCCGCCGTGGCTGCCCGCTGCACCTGATCCGCCGTGGCTGCCCGCTGCACCTGACCCGCCATGGCTGACCTCCACTCCTACCCATGCCTCTCCCTGCACCGGCATGAGGTCTCCAGGGCGCCCACCCCCCCTCCCCGGTGTTCCATCTACGGCCTGAGGTCACGCCTACCGGGAGGTACTGTCACAGATCCCTTGTCTCCAGAACTCCAATTCCCATGATCCTCCTGTTCTCCACACCTGCACTCACTTCCCTCATCATCTCCCCATCATCACTCATCATCATCACCTGGACTTCCTCGTTTGCACTCCCTATATATATGGACTCACTCCCTTCACTCCTTGTCTGTTCTTATATGTTATTCTATGTGTTGATGTTGGATCTCTTCGTTGTATCAATAAACCCATCAGTTGTGGATAAGTCAGTGAAAGCTTCATCTTTTCAACACCAACCGTAACACTCCTCAGTGCAAGACACATGAAAGCCCACATGGAGTTTGCTAAGATGGTGAGAAATAAGATTCTCTGGTCTGATGAGACCAAGATAGAACTTTTTGGCCTTAATTCTAAGCAGTATGTGTGGAGAAAACCAGGCACTGCTCATCACCTGTCCAATACAGTCCCAACAGTGAAGCATGGTGGTGGCAGCATCATGCTGTGGGGGTGTTTTTCAGCTGCAGGGACAGGACGACTGGTTGCGATCGAGGGAAAGATGAATGCGGCCAAGTACAGGGATATCCTGCACGAAAACCTTCTCCAGAGTGCTCAGGACCTCAGACTGGGCCGAAGGTTTACCTTCTAACAATGACCCTAAGCACACAGCTAAAATAATGAAGGAGTGGCTTCACAACAACTCCGGGACTGTTCTTGAATGGCCCAGCCAGAGCCCTGACTTAAACCCAATTGAGCATCTCTGGAGAGACCTAAAAATGGCTGTCCACCAACGTTTACCATCCAACCTGACAGAACTGGAGAGGATCTGCAAGGAGGAATGGCAGAGGATCCCCAAATCCAGGTGTGAAAAACTTGTTGCATCTTTCCCAAAAAGACTCATGGCTGTATTAGATCAAAAGGGTGCTTCTGCTAAATACTGAGCAAAGGGTCTGAATACTTAGGACCATGTGATATTTCAGTTTTTCTTTTTTAATAAATCTGCAAAAATGTCAACAATTCTGTGTTTTTCTGTTAATATGGGGTGCTGTGTGTACATTAATGAGGAAAAAAATGAACTTAAATGATTTTAGCAAATGGCTGCAATATAACAAAGAGTGAAAAATTTAAGGGGGTCTGAATACTTTCCGTACCCACTGTATAAGAAAACATGGAATTAGTTTCCACTGCTATGCTGATGATACTCAGTTATATATTTCAACACAACCAGATGAAATCTCTAAATTATCCAATCTGACAGAATTAAAGAAGTAAAACATTGGATGACTAGTAATTTTCTTCTATTAAATTCAGATAAGACTGAAATTTTACTTATTGGGCCAAAAACCTGTACACAGAATCTCTCAGACTACAATCTGCATTTAGAAGGATGTACTGTTACTCCATCCTCGACAGTTAAAGACCTGGTGTTATATTAGACAGCAACTTGTCCTTTGAAAATCATATTTCATATGTTACAAAAACAGCCTTCTTACACCTAAGGAACATTGCTAAGATACGGAATATGTTATCTATTTGTGATGCAGAAAAGTTAGTTCATGCTTTCATGATGTCTCGACTAGATTACTGTAATGCATTATTAGCTGGTTGTCCTGCTTCCTCAATAAACAAGCTACAATTAGTACAAAATGCAGCTGCTAGAGTTCTTACCAGCTCAAGAAAATATGATCATATAACACCAATTTTATCATCTCTACACTGGTTACCCATTAAGTTCCATATCGATTATAAAGTATTGCTAATGACCTATAAGGCTCTAAATCAGTGGTTCTCAACCTTTTTTGGGCCAGCGCCCCCTATCCATTATCCAGGTCCTTTACCGCCCCCCAAACACACACACAAAAACAAAAAGGATAAATGTCTTTATTGAAAGTATACTGATAATTATTCTGTATTAATAATAATAATGTGTATAATTCACATCTGTGTTTTCTTCTTCTTATTATTATTATTAGTAGTAATATTAAATCCGTAACTTTTTGTATTTAAAATGTAGGCTACCAAATTTATATAATCGGTGAGTAGCCAACATCATGAATCCATTTTCCAAACTGTGTTTTTGTCTTATCCTGAATCACTACTACACACCTAATAAGAGTTTATATTGGGACTATTAGACTGGTTCGAGTCGGCACCGCTGCAGAGTACAGTACCTGCAGTACCAAGACGCCTGCAGTTTAGTTTATTTACCGCTAGAGCTTCAAAAGTTACGGACTGCAGCTTTTTTAAATTCATTAAAAAGCATGTCACTGAAAGCCAAATAACAGATTTGATTTGACTGAACAGTGGCAGGCAGACCTTAAGTTGTGCCGGGACAAGCCGAAACCTCCGAAATCTGATCCGGCACCTCATTTGGGGGATCCCCCTCTCATAAGACCAAAAGTGGTCCATGCCATGTTTTGTGTTTTCCGACACATACGCAACATATAAAGCAGTGGCTGTCAATTTTTTTTTAAAGAACGACATTTTTTAATTGACGCGACCAAACCAAGTCAAAACAAGCATAAGAATACTAAAATATATAATATACATAAAATGTATAATATACTTATACAGAACAAGAATAAAAACTTATAAGTAGCTATAAACAAGCCCAAACGAATTAATTTGAGGCAATACTGAAAGAAAAAACCGGTGTTCTCAAGCAGCCTCTCGTTCGGCACGAATTCAAATGTTTCCATATTAGCAATGTATGTGGATGCTGTACTTTTATTTATTATGTCAAATAGGATTTGTACTTCACTCCCGTTTCAATATCAACAAAAAAAATCATCCTCTTCACATGAGCAAAAATGTATTTGGCAGGACCAGTTTCAGCGGTGGTCACGCTGAACGGCACAGATAGGATACTATGGAGTAGGCTATGTAAAATGAGCAGTGTAATTTTTATATGTTTTTGGCTGCCGGTATTTTATTTTGATAATGAACAGGCTGCGATGTCAAGTTTGCAAAGAACAAGTTGAGTGCGCACGCGAGGCGCCGGCGCGATCACTTCAACTGTTTCCTTATACCAGCAGAAACAACTTAAATACTCCGTAATTTACAGATATGAGTAAGACATTATTCGATACTACAAAGTTTACTTTTATACACTCACACTAAAAACAGAACATTGTGCTTTTGCAAAATAAAGAAAACAGGATGCGCTTTTTGCCATCTCAGTTTCCTTTCCTTGAACTTGTTTGTGGAGCGCCGCGCTGATACACCCACTGTAAATGTTTCTCTTTGTGAGGTTTGGTTTGGAGTGGCTGAAATGCATCTTTAAGCACAACTGCCAGCCAGCATGGAGAGCTTCTTGAGACTCCAGAGACACCAGCAGCTTCAAATACCTGTTTGCTGCTCAACACTGGCTTTTTTTATAGCTGCCCTTTTAATACAATAAATTTTTTTGATAGGAACTTTCCTTAATAAGCCTTTATCTGACCGAGTTCTGCCGTGCTCTAAATCACTCACAAATTTTATGATAATTCGATAATCTCCCTTCAGTTTCACACAATATTAGTTGTTTTCATGCCTTTTGCACAACATTGCACCATTTCATGCTTTTCATCTTCAGAAAGATCTTTCTTCCTCCCCATATTGCATGAGAACTGTGACTTGCTTAATAATGTGGAACAACCTCTACACTGTTAAATGTCGCTGTAGATTTTGCAGCACAGTACTGTAAAAACCTACAGTACAGTACCATATTTCTATATTACAGTAAAATACTGTAATTTATATTGCATTCTGGGTAATTTTGATTGAGCGGGAATATTTTACAGTACATTTTAGTGTTGCTGTAACCCTGCTGTAACCTGGCTGTAATATACCAGGCAATTATACAGGATTGCTGTAAATAACGCGCCACCTGACGTCACATCACACAGACAGAAGAACACGGCCGCTGGTGACTGGAGAAGCAGAACGGTGTGTTTCTGGAAGTTTGGTAAGTTAATTTTACTATTAGGTTTTTACAAAGTGTATCGTTTTTATTCTGGAATGAAACTGCACATTTAGCCAGCGAATGTTGCTAGCTGTAGTCGAAAACACAGTTATTAGATGTGTACGCGCTGTTTTGCCCCGCTGCTCTCCTGAAATTTTAAAATCTAACTCAGTGAATTAGCTTCGGGTTTATTTCTACCAAACTCGATGTCGATGATTGTTGGAACCGTGGAAAGACGAACCGAAACGGGTTTGGTGAGTTTTAATTTGTTTCTGTCGAGTTTGAACGAAGTTTGTTTTACTAATGCGCGCGAGGTTGGAATCTGCTGGGAGATCGATAGACGGCCGTTTGTGTTTAAACAAAAAGGATCTTGCGATTAAAAAAAAGTATATTCCTGTGGGGATCTTTTCCATAATGTTGTCCGATTCGAGCCTGTCAGTGAGAAAAACAAGCACTTTTATAGTCGTACACTGACGGTGCACACAAGCTCAAACGTAGTTAACTTATATTTGTCGTCCACTGACGGCTGCAGCGGCCGCGGTCTTCAGTTAACGTTAGTGCTTAGGCACAAAAACATGGAAAAAGATGGCCCAGATCGAAAATACTTAAGTTTCACTTGAAACGTACTGTAAATGGGTGGTTTGGGGTCAGAGAGATTGGCTATTGTTAACTTGGCCAGATTATTACTGCATCTGTTTGGGCAAGAAGACCCTGTTCTGTAGCATAGTGACTGTAATGACAATAAACGATTATGATTATTAAAAAAAATATGAATTGGGGTATAAATTACCTTTATCACCGTTTATAATTATCTATTAGACAACAAAGCAAGTATAATGCATGCCATGGCAATATATTCAGCAAGGTCAAGGATAATATTTTACTAACCTAGATGTATTATTGAAGTAGGCCTATATGAAATGCATGTGGCAACAGTGTATGTGTTAGCCTATCCCCAACAAGCAACATCAATGAATAAACATTTATTTTGATTTCTTCCAGCAGTGTGGTCCACTTGTCTTTGCATCCTGGGAAGTGCATTGCTTTCACAAGGAAGCGTATTTGTAAGTATTAGCCATAATAATACAACCTTTTACACTTTAAAAATAAGTTGCATTTTGTTTTGCTACAGAATTTTCATTTGACATTTCTATCTTACACTGTCTGTTCATCTTTATTGGTGCTGTGGATAACAGTTTTTGTAATATGTGTATTTGTGTTTGTGCCTTGACTTTGTTACAGTTTTGGCATTGAAGGAAAGAAATGTACTGCCCGACAGGGAGTGAGCAGAAGATCAGGACGGTGGTGCAGAGTGATGGCCATCAACCCACATGTCAACAGCTTCGTTCGGTCCTTTGTGTTTAAATGGAAGACTTCACACTGAGGGACTGTGGCCTGTTTGCAGCCATCCACGTGCCCTTCAGTTAGGGGTGAATCTTGTGAGACACTTGTTGTTTTTGCTCACTTTTTAAGATAAATCAAATTTCTGATGTACTGTACCAAGACCGTTGCTGATGGGGCGAAAGATGGTGACAATTCTGAAATGTTTTGAAATGTTTAAATATATTGATTGAATAAAAATACATTTTTTAAATTTACTCTGGTTTGCCTTTTGATTTGTAATGTTATTCTGTAGTATAGTACTATTGTAATATTACTAACTATAGTATGTATATAACTATATAATACAATATAGTAAAATACAGTAAAAATTGATCAAATTACAAAATACTGTAAAAATACAGTAAAATACTGTTATGTAGTTATACAGTACTGTTCTTTGTACTGTAAAATTGCATTACAGTACATTGCTGTAAAGTGAAATACAGTACATTGCTGGCAACCCTGCTGCCAGTACTGTACTGTAAAAATACAGGGAAATTGTTAACAGTGTAAGTAGGGTTTCCATAGATCTGGCAAATTATTTTGTCTGAGATTGACACCAGTTATCTAAAAAGACATGGATAAATAAACAAACAAACATTTTCTTAGAAAAACTAAAATCTGAATGTTTATTGTACTGAAATCTTACTGATATGTCAATTGCATAATAATTTGGAACACAGTGTAGACATATGAGACTGTTTATTGACATCTTTAAAACATAGTTTAATAAAGCCGGCATTTAAAAACAATTTGACAGGTTTTTTTTATCCATTTGAAAATATAGTTAAAATATGCTATTATAAACTCGTAGGGGCAACAAATCAACTTCCGACTCTCTTCCATGCCACTCAGAGTATGGGCTGTACAGTCATTTCAGCGCTAATGTGTGCACTTTTTTTACAGTCTATGGTGTGCACTTAGGTTTTATTACGCATTTAGGAGAGTATTGCAAGAAGTTGCTTACATTAATCTTACTTTCGAGTTAATACAATCATGATTTTTCATGAAAAATTATGTTATAATTATAGGCTTAAATACCTTGGTATCAGCTTGTTATCATCAATGGTATAATTAATTCAATTCAAATTTATTTGGTTTGTCATGATTAATTTGTGTCCATAATCAGTAAAATAAAAATAAAAAAATCTTCTAACAAGAATAAACACATATGAACAATTATATTAAATTATTATTTTAGGCTATTATTAATTATTTTTAACTAAATTATCCAAGCAGCGTTTTGCGCTCAGGTGTGATAGCGAAATTAGCCTACAGAATATATTTAAATTAATTATCCATCAAATTGTCATTTTCTCCTTACAGTCTTGCGAGTTAACAATAATGCCCAGTAAATTACTTTGTGAACAAAGAAAACATTTTGGCATTAGGCATTAAAAATGTAAAAGTTTTACCATTATAAATAGAATTTAGTTTCATTAATTTTAAAATTCGTCACTGGAGTGAATGGGAACATGATTTATTGAAAATATTTGAAAATAAAAGTGGTTCTTAAGTCAATACTTTTTTAATGGCTTGACAACTTTCCATTCCTCCGCTGGTTCAGTGCTGGATTCAAGCCACCACCGGATTGTTGTCAGCGCGAAACACATTTTTGTGCACGTGAATTCTTGCCAGCGCTTGAGCGCTGGTCTATGACTAGAAAAAAAGAATCGTTGCAAAAGATACGATACATAGCCTAACATGTTGCGTTAAACTGTTAGATTTTAGAATGTTGTAGGCAATTCTTTTGCAAGTAATTACAAGTTTAATCTTGTCTTGCCTGGATCTTTGGTGTAAACTCGTGAACGCCCCCCAAGAACACCTGAACGCCCCCCTTTTAAAAATCTTGCTTCCAACGCCCCCCGTTGTTCTCTCAACGCCCCCTGGGGGGGCGGTACCCAGGGCCGGGTTAGGGGTGGGGGTGGGGGGTTTTGTGCTGGGGGCTAGGAGGGGCAGTGCCCCCCCAGATTTCTCTTGTGCCCCTCCAACATCCCCAGGATACTCGTTTTTTTGTGATAGCACAAAAAATGTAAAAAATATATCAACACTAATTTAGTTACATACGCAAATTACTAGAGACATTGTGCGGTTGTATTTTTCATCCTTTTACAGTTCTCCCTCACAGACACGCTCAGCTCTTCAGGTGCTCACACCATGCTAGAATTGCCATAATTACAAGATTTCAACTTGTAAAAAAAATTCATGTCCTCATCCACATCCTTTTTATAAGAAGTTTTCCAAGACTTTTGCACACCTTATCTGATCACTTCTCAAGACAGCCATTGACAATCATATGAGCAGATGACATGCAGCTCCTTTATAAATGTGCTCTAGTCTCTATTTAAACACATTGTTAATACATTACTACTACACGATCATGGAACATTTGAGAATTTAGCTTGGAATTTTAAAATTGTGATTTCCAAGTCATGAAAAATCTTGAAAATTAATAAATTAAAAACAAAAAAATATATAGATGTAACTATTCTAGTAAAATATAAAATAGTTTTGCTCAGTTATGTTCAGCTCTAAAATATTCTATCAGCATATTGCACTATTTGTTGAATAGTAGCCTATTATTTGATGTGATAACAACTTTAAGAATCTGCAAAATATCAATAATTTAAAAAATAAATAAGTGAGATCAAAAATATTTTTTTCATTTAGCACTGCAACAAAAATGTATTATTATGAGATGTTTACATATAGTCCAAAATATATAATATCTGCCTTTACACAAATTAAGCAGTTCAAAAGTTTACATACACTTAATTTATTCTCAGTACTGTGTGTCATTAATTTACGACTGTTTTTATAATTTTCTTTATGATAAGATCCATGTTTGGGACTCTTCTCATACCTAACTGTTACAAATGGTGAAAACATTTACTGATACTCCAGAAGGAAACAATGCATCAAAATTCAGGGGGTATAAACATTTGCACAGGATGGTTGGAGGGTAAATTGTTTTTATTTTGTCTTTTTGAAAGTGTTTTATGAAGCTTTTGTAGGACAGAACTAAAAAAAAAGTAGATCTTTAAATAAAATAAGAAATTTCAAGTCTTATGCAGTCAGAATTTCCAGTCATCCTGTTCATAGGTTTACAACCCACTGGCTCTCTTATTGTGTTGTTTTCTTGGGCATCAGTGAATGTTTGTAGCTTTTGATCATCCAGGTAACAATACACACTATTAAGAATCAAGCATATAAACTTTTGAACTAGATCTTTTGTGTAAATTCAGTTATTATTATGTCTTGTGGTTTTTATTTTTATATAGCCAAAATAACTGAGCACAACTCTACAGAAATTAACCAAAAATATAGGGGGGAAAACACAAAAAAGGAAAGAATCATGCAACCAGGTCTTCTAATGGTTTAAATTTCTTCAATAAACCAAGTTTTCTTCCACTTTTAAATTTGACCATTCTTAAAGATTTAGAGTAAATCCAAATCATAAACCTATGAACCATAAATCATATTATGCTGCCCCACCAAGTTTTCGAAATGCCCCCCCAGTCACGCAATCCTAGAACCGGGCCTGGCGGTACCGCCCCGTTGAGAAACACTACTCTAAATGGTTTAGCTCCTGTGTACTTAACCGATCTTCTATCGCCCTACAATCCTTCACACTCTTTAAGATCACAAAACTCTGGACTTCTGGTTGTACCTAGGATATCTAAGTCCACTAAAGGAGGGAGAGCGTTTTCACATTTGGCTCCTAAACTCTGGAATAGCCTTCCTGATAATGTTCGGGGCTCAGACTCACTCACCCAGTTTAAATCTAGATTAAAGACACATCTCTTTAGTCAAGCGTTCACATAACTCAGCTCATGTCAAATCACTTGCATGTGACTATCTTTGCTTAATGTTATGATCAGAAGCTACGCTAATTATTCTCCATTTGCTTTTCTGTGTGATGAGAGAGTACATCAGCTTCAGTTTGGATCCAGACCTCAGATGACCAACACTTATGAAGAGACGGCGCCAACTCCTGCGAGGACTTCAGAAGACGCAATCATCTGGATCAACATGCACATTCCAAATTTCTCCATATCCTAATTATTGTTAATATGTAATTCATTTTTCCAGGAGCTCATTGCTTCTACCTTCAAGTAAATTGCTTACAGTGTTTGTAAATTAATTGCCTAAATTATTACATTATTTGCTAACTGCATTCTCCTTAAATTGTAATGTTGACATGCATAGGCGCCGATTTATGTTTCTGCCCAGTAACACCCGCCCCACCCCTTTTTTTAAATGTTATAGTTTCATTCTTACAGCTACATTACAATATTAGTATCGTACTACTATTATATTATAGAAAAAATCCGCACTTAGGTTTCGTATTCCCCATTGGTCTTGTGGTAGAATTTGTATTAATAGAGTCAGAGGTTCACCCGTGCTCTATTTATCCGCGGTTCGAATCCGTCCTCGCATAGTTTTTTTTTTCTCATTAAAGTCAAAGAAGTTTATTTATGATTGTATATCAATAACAGGGACAAATTTGTGTGCATTTTGATAGTGACTTCGCTGGAAAGAAGAGTCTGGCGAATCGCCATAGATTGACGCGCATGTATGAAGACTGTACACGAGGATGTTTCATTTGAATTCGACCCAAAACAAGCACATTCTTTTCATGAGTGTTGTCGTGCTCTCGCTGAAATCTGATGATCAGTAACGTTACCTGAAGGTAGCCTACACTGTGTTATTTCGTCATTGAAAGTCAGGTGGTTAAAAGCTGCTGGCAACTTTAAATCCAGGAAAAATCAGTTTCCTGGTTTAAATCAGTTTATGCGTGGTTATTGAAAAAACAAAAAACTTAAGTCACTGAAATAAAGCAAAAAAAAAAATAATATTAAAACTTCTGGGTATTGGAGGTTGTAGACTAGAGTTTTTGCTTCAAAATGAGGTAAAAATTATGCTGCCTGCTTGTTCATATAAAACAATAGAGAGATTTAAATTTTCTAAAACATCTTTGGTCAAGAAACACAGTATGCGTGGAGGCGTGAATCATGATGAATAATGGGTGTTTCTCACCTGAGAAGACAAAAGAATCGCATATAGAGCTCTAATGACCTGCATAAATAATGAGCTCTTTCAGTCAGGTAGGCTGTGAAAAAACCCTCTGTGATCATGTCTCAAGCTCATCATATGGTGTATATCAAACATACAGAAAAAACAGCAATACTGAGAAATATTATTACAATTTAAAATAATGGTATTCTATTATATTCTTTAAAATATAATGCATTTCTGTGATGCAAAGTGTCTGAACAATTATGTTACCTCTATGGCATTTCATATAGGCTTTTAGCTTAAAAGCATGCACATTTGGAGAAATATTGATGGATTCTCATATGTTTTCAATTTTCTATAAAGAGGAGTAATATTTATTCAATATTTGTCATCACTATGAGTGTTGGATACTGTTTTCAATTCATACTTGCAGCCGGAGGGCGCTCTGTGCACTTTTAGTCCACAAATTAATCTAAAGAAGAACAGGAACTAACGGCATGTCTTCTAGAGGTCGCTAACTATGGCTTTAACATCCAGATAAACACTTTTCAAGACAATAAATACACGATTGAGACGATGAATGCATGCATTGACTCAGAATTTGCGTCTGAATAGTGCTGGCTCCGTGGGCGTGGTCGCATTAGCGGATAATGAGCTGAATCACGGACTTCTGACATGGCTCTCTTTTCATACAGATGACATAAACACAGTATTTTTGTTTTCGATTTGACTTACACGATTTAAAACCTGACATTTCAACGTTTTTTAGACAGAAGTCTCGTTTTTTTGTGATTAGTATTCACTAAGTTACAGTTCATTTTCTGAGAACTATCAGATTGGACTTCGTTCAGAGGGAGACAAGAGATCACGCATCATGTTAGTTTTCTTTATTTTACAAAAAGCACAACATTTTGTTTTTACTCTGAGTGTACACAAATAAAAGAAGATATTCCACAGATTAAAATGGTGTATAGCTCTTAATTGTATGTGCAACATTGATGGAGTATTTTGAGTCTCTTTTACACTGGTAAGAAAAAAACCGCGGTGGTCACGCCGGCGTGACTGCCAACCCGAGGGAGTTAAAATAACGTCATAGAAACGGCCTTAAACAATATTAAAAAAATAAGGATATTTTCTGATAGCTGCAATCAATTTTTTACTTGTTAAAATCCATGGAGAATATCTCATAATTTTCCATGGGATCGGCACCTATGTTGACATGCATTCTCTGTAAAGCTGCTTTGAAATGATATGTATTGTGAAAAGCGCTATAAAAATAAATGTGAATTGAATTGAATTGAATACTTTGAAAAAAATTAAGACAGATTTTCCAGAACTTAAAAACATACTGAAAACATCATCTAACATGGGTAGAATTAAAAGAATCAGATTTCATTAGGAATATTTTTGCTTTCACAGTAATCCGATTGAAGTTTCAGTTCATCAGAAGTGAGTCTTTTTTTCTCCATTTTTCTGGCAAATGAAAAGCAAATCGTCTTGACTTAATCTTTAGAGTCAGACTCAAAGCAACTCTTTCCATATTCTCAAAGTCTGGTCCTGTCAAATTAACTAAACTCCCTGTTGTACATATTCTGGAAGCCACAAGTGTTTCAGTGAGTCCAGGAATTGTACAGTCATTGTGTGTTAAATCAAAGCGTGCTCCACATATTAGCAGTATTATATTAGGAGCCAGTGAAGAGATTTAGGGTGCGTTCACACTTGCCATGTTTGGTTCGATTAAAACGAACCCTGGTGCGTTTGCTCTGTTAGTGCGGTTCATTTGAGCATGTGTGAACGCTGCCATCCGAACCCTGGTGCGCACCAAACAAGCGGAGACCGCTGTAAAGATGGGTCTCAGGGTGCTTTCACACCTGTCTCATTTAGTTCAGTTGAATCGTACTAGAGTTCGTTTCCCCCTTTGGCGCGGTTCATTTGGGCAGGTGTGAAAGCAGCAATCGCACTCGGGTACACACCAAAAGCGGACCAAAGGGTGTTTTCACACCTATGGACTGTTTGTTTTGTTCCGAAACAGGGACTAAATTTCTTACAATGTTGCATTTTCTTCTTGGTTCGGTTCGCTTTCACATGGCAACATTTCCAAGCGTACCAAACGTTTATGGAAGTCACATGCGAGTACAACTGTCATCTTACTGGACAGAGTTTTCTCAGCATCTCCATAAATAATGATTGACATGTTCGCTCCATGAGCTTATCGTGTCTGTATTTGTAAATGTTGAGACGTGCGCAAACACTATATTAATGTAGCCATCATTCCTGCTGTTAAATGATATACTACATTCATATTAATGCTGTGGCAAATACAAACGCACACACTCTCTCTGGATGTTGTTGTCTAGTAGGCTGTGTCAGTGTGTCGAGACCATATATGAATGTTATAATGAAGCAGAGCGGGGAAAAGACTTCGACAGGACAGCATTCTCACACGGAGAAGTGCAATTACACAACATTTGGAAGACAGGAAGATGAGACTCTAAAAAGGACAGAATCCTCACGCATATCGGTTTTTCTTGTCACAGTCGTGAGTTTGCCCATGACAGGCATCAGACGCTCATCTCCATGCAACAGATCGTTTGTGTGACGGATGGATTCACGCCACTGTTTTGACTCCTTTACACATTTTATAAGCTCTTCACGAGTTCCCAGCTGGCCATTATTTAATTTTTTTATTTAATTTATTACATTGGGTTCCTCCAGAATGTATTATTTTTACCCAAAGAAGGAGGACAAGGATTAATACATCTTAAAAGTAGAACAGCAGCTTTTCATTTACAGTTTTTGCAAAGAATTCTTAATGGTTCAGTAACTTCCAGCTGGAAAGTTCCGGCTGGAACCATCATATTCAGGCTACACACACACACACACGAGCGCATTTACCTCAGCACACAGCATTGTTGTGATGTTCAGTAAGTTCTCAAAATAGGCAATACGTCATAAAATCCGACCAATTACGTTGTGAATGTATCCCTGTGCCTTTAGGTTCGGTATCTTTTGGTTTGGTGATAAAATTGACAATCTGAATGCTAATCGGACCAAGACTAAATGTTTTTTTTTTTCTTTTTTGGTCCGGACCAAATGAACGAAACAAACCGAACTACAAGTGTGAACGTACCCTTAAAATGTCCTTCTCTTTGTAATTTGAACATATTCCGCACTAAAAACATCCTGATAAAAAAGGCATTCCATTGATATTCAGCTTTTACAAGTCGATAAAGAAAAGATTTCTGTCCATTTTCAAATTTCTGTGATTTTGTAATATTTTACACGCAACTACTTTCCAGCTGGAAGTTACTGAACCATTAAGAATTCTTTGCAAAAACTGTAAATGAAAAACTGCTGTTCTACTTTTAAGATGTATTAATCCTTGTCCTCCTTCTTTGGGTAAAAATAATACATTCTGGAGGAACCCAATGCAATAAAAAATTAAATAATGTTGCTGTTCATGTTTGCCAGCACAGGACATTTCACAAATCCAGATCAGACGATGTTCCACGGTCATGTCCGGAATAAAGAGTAGCCTATCCATGTCACACAGTACAGTTAGGCTGATATTATATGACCCGTGATATAAGATTTTGGCCATACTACCCATCCAAATCATTCATCCCGGTATCATCGTCAGTAGGCTACACTATTTCGGACACCACAAGGTGTCACTGTGGCCTCAATGCTTCGCTCTCACCTAAGCTGAGCTCGATTGCTATGTCTGATGTAAACCACGCCCTCCTCATTACCCTACAGACAAAAGAAATGTAAAAATAAAGAAATGTAAAAATAAAGAAATATAGGAATGAACACATTTGGAAATGAACAAATATAGAAATAAATAAATGAATAAATGTGTAAATAAATAAAAAAATAAATGTGGAAAAAAATTTATATAAAGAGAAATAAGGATATAAATGTCTTTTTTTTTCTTTTCTATGTATATTTATGTATTTTTACTTTTTTAGATTTATTTATTTTTAATTTTGGCACACTTGGGATTCTATAATATGGGAGGCGTACATATTAATGAATGTGACTGTTGTGTCAAAGTCTTATGTTGAGATTCGCCTGTTTTTCAGTGGTGTTTTTCACGCACGAGATTTACATAAGAAGGAGGAAACAATGGTGTTTGAGGCTCACTGTATGTCATTTCCATGTACAGAACTCTTATTATTCAACTATGCCAAGGTAAATTCAATTTTAAATTCTAGGGCACCTTTAATGCATTAACTAACATTAAATAATGAGAACTTATTATAAAGTGTTACCTGTTGTTCTTTATAATTCTTTTGCACTTTAATCTGTTTGAAACATTTTACATTTAAACCCGGTATACTATGACAACACTTTTTTTGCAACTTATTTCAATATCGTAATAATACCGTATACCGTGATAAAAGCTTCAGCCATTATTGCAACATGAAAATTTGATACCGTCACATGCCTAGGCTGGGCATTGAAACAAATTTCACATTGCCATATTGAATAACATGCTAAAACCTAGTCCGAGAGTTGTCATGATTGAAATATATTTAAAAGTAAAAAAATCTAAAAAAAAATCTTCTGTTGTAACACAACTTACCTCAATATCTCCAATTTACACTTTATATTCTTCAGTCCAGCGCAGAGCTGCTTCACTCCTGAATCCTGCAGTTTATTATAATTCATGTTCAGCTCTTTCAGATTAGTATCTGATCCCAGAACTGTAGCCAGAGCTGAACAGCTTTTGTCTGTTAAGTTACAATTATTCAACCTACAAGACAAATAAATTACAATCACAGAATTAGATGGAATTTTTTTTATATACAAATATAAAATATATTTTCCATTATTTAATATAAATATATACTGTATATATAAATTCCATCTTGTATATTATTGATTTGTGATATTTATGACATTGTTGAAAAGTGTTTTGCTCTTCAGAAATTTAAGTTACACTGTGTACATTATCGATTCTATATATTGAGTTGTGGATTCTGAGTTATTTACTTCATTTAATACCTGTGTAGCACAACCAGGTGATTGTCATTAGACTAATTAATTGCTGCTCAAAATGGACTCTGAATGTGTTTGTTACTCACACCCTGACAAAGGCAAAATAAGCGGCAATGTGTAGGTGTGCAGACTGTGCACTTGTCATCTGTTTTAATATTTAGCCATGATGAAATAAAAGCTTTTTAAAGGCCTTTGTAGCGATTCTGTACAGTTATTAATCAATTTATGGGTTAGATATATGAATATAATAAATCATAAACCTTTATGATTAATTATGATGCATATACCGACCCAAGGGGGAATTAAACATATATTGTGAATTAATTACAACTAATTATAATCAAGTACATATATGATTAGTTCTGTTTTAATAATTATTTAGAGAAACTATCAGTTTGTCCAGCAAACCGTAGCTCCTCATAGAATACTACAACGATTATACGGCTAAATAACCTATACACAAGTAGATAACAGATATATACAAAGCGAAAGTAAAGGCAGGAAAGAGAGAGATCATCAAAGAATGGCAAATTACAACAGTTAACCCTTTGAGAGCCAGCACAGAAATCAGTTTAACGAATTTCAATGAAATTAATACTTGCATATAGGTTCACGTCAGTATGCAGTAGCATTTCAGTGTGCGGCTTGGATTGCTGGGTCCTTTCCGAGAGGGTTTCCTTCCGGCGGGTTTTTCAAACGAGGTTTACTGAAGAGCAATATAACGTGAAAATAAAGAAGAGAGTCCATCTCCGGGGGATGGAGCGGGTCGAAAACTTGGCGACAGGACTTGTGCAACGAAGAGACGCGTGTCATGGTGTTTTAAAGACAACAGACCAGAACGCCTCCTTGATAACGTCCGCCAATGATAGTGTTGCAATTTTGGCGGTTTTCCACTTTCCTTTGTCCTGTCTCGCGGCTTGATTTGCATAATTTATGGTATATCAAATCGGGTGTACTTTCTTCATAGTACTATTAAAAATTGAACGATGCATTTGACAGCAATGCAACATACATTAGTGAATAGCTCGGACCCAGAGCTTTACGGAGAGTTCAAACTCAACAGGTGTCCCACATCATCTAAAGAAGATACACTTTATACTCTAATACTATCGTTTAACATGAAAACTAACCTACTACAGTCATTTCTACGCTTCTACACTAGTAACACATACATGCAACAAGCACTACAATGGCAGATACATTCATATTTGCAGGTACAATCATATTTGTGCATACGGTCTTTATGCAGGTCTTTGTGTGTGTGTCTGTGGGTGCGTGTATTTTCTCTTTTATTGCTGTTTGGAATGCGGCCCTAGCTCATAGTAACCTGATCCGTGGTGTCCGCATCCCCTTTGAAGTCGCGAAGGAGATGTTCAGGAATCTATCGAAATAGTCATAAAAAGAGTCTCGTGATCCATTAGTGTCCGCCAGGCCGGAGCCAATGTGAGATTTACAAACCAAAGTTTCCTGAATTGAAAGTTTCCTTGAAATGCAGTTTATGGCGGGATCTGCTCATTTTCGAAACTGTGCAGACCCTACACCTTGGACCATCCTTAATTTTACGAGTTGAACTATCCCTTGCACTCAAAGAGTACGAGACGGAACTCATACCCCGCACAACACTTCTTTTTACATTTTTTTGCTTTGAGATATATATATATATATATATATATAAAATCTGCTGGATGGCCTGGGGCCAGCGTGGAGACGACCCTTGGGACAGTTGACGGAAAGGTCACTTGCCCGATTGGGCCAGTGCTGCATCGTCTACGTACGATGATATCTAATTGTTGTTTTAACAATCTGAAATTATCGAGTATGTCCCTCACTTTACAAAAAAACTAAACAAAAACACACCCATAGAGTGTGCGTATTCACTACATAATGTAGTCTCGGTTAGATGAGTGTGCATACGAATTTATACAGCATAATTTTACTGCGTGATCTAGTCTATAAAAATTCATTTAGAATGCCCCCAAAATTCAAGATAATGTATGTCTTTTATTTTATATCATTTAATACAGTTAACCAACATGAAAAGTGCTGTTTTTATTCTCCAAATATCAGCATGTTTACAAATGTGATATTGATTTTATTCAACAATAAACAAAAAGTTAATAATAAGTGAAAATATGACTTTAAAAAGGTAAAAAAATATATTTAAACTTATTGGAAAAGACAATTTGTCACTGCTGTAAACTGACCACCACACATAATATGAAGAATATCCGAAAACTTTAGGAGTCAGCGGTCCATGGCAGTCCTTAATGTACCAGCACAATAACACGTGTTTGGATGTGTGGACCGCGAGTTGGAAAAGGTTGGGAACCACTGATCTATGTATTGCAATAGATTGTTTTGCCCCCTAAAATTAAAACTACAGAACTAAAACTATTATGAAATTAAGCTTTAAAAATAACATTTTATTGGGAGATATAGTGTAACAACTGATAATATGTATTTTAAGTAGTCTGTTATACCCTAGATGAGACAAAAACGTGACTAAACATTAATGGACTTACAGAGCTCTTCTGGAGGTTTTGATGACTGCCAATAATCTAATGAGACACTCATCTGATTTCTGGAATTTCTGAAGATCAAACTCCTCCAGCTCTTCCTCTGATGTCAACAACACAAAGGCCAAAGCAGACCACTGGGCAGGTGAAAGGTCACCAGATGAGAGACTTCCTTTGCTAAGGTGGGTCTGGATCTCCTTCACCAGAGTTTGGTCGTTCAGTTCATTCAGACAGTAGAACAGATTGATGGATCTCTCTGCAGGCAGATTATCTTCTAATTTCTGCTTGATGTACTGAACTATTTCCTTGTTGCTCTGGTCATTGTCATCTTGCTGTGATAACAGACCCCGTAAGAGTCGTCGATTGGACTGGAGCGACAGACCGAGGAGGAAGCGAAGGAAAAGGTCCAGGTGTCCATTGTCACTCTCGAGCGCCTTGTCCACTGCAGTCTTGAGAAAATCAATCATGGTTTCATTTTTGTTTTTCTGTTCTGTAGACTCATGATCAAACACTCTTGTCTTGTTGATGTCTAGAAACAGATGTGCATAAAGGGCTGCAATAAACTCTTGAATGCTCAAGTGAACAAAGCAGTACATGGTACCAAGAGTGATCCCCGTTTCCTCCTTAAAGATCTGGGTACACATGCCTGTGTACACTGATGCCTTATAGACGTCAATACCACAGGCTTCCAGGTCTGTGTCATAGAAGATCACATTGTTTCTTTCCAGCTGATGAAAGGCCAGTTTCCCCAGTGAAAGGATGGCGTCTTTATCCCAGGAAACATCTGGTGTGTATTCTCCATCATACTTTCGGCGGCTCTGCTGGATCTGAAAGCGGAGAAAGTGTGTGTACATTTGTGTCAGAGTCTTGGGAGTGTCTTCAGTGTTTGATTCCTGCTGTGTTTTAGAGATCTCATCAGCCTGATTGATTTTCACATCATTATTTCTTTTTTCCTCCAGAATGTTCTGGAGAACAGTGGCTGAAATCCAGCAGAAGACTGGGATGTGGCACATGATAAAGAGACTTTTTGATTGTTTAACATGACCAATGATTGTGTTGGCCTGATTCTGATCCGTGAATCTTTTTTTGAAGTACTCCTTCTTTTGTGCGTCACTGAATCCTCGTATCTCTGTCAGCCGGTCGATACAGTCAGGAGGAATCTTACTGGCAGCTGCTGGTCTGGTGGTGATCCAGATGAGAGCAGAAGGAAGCAGATTTCCCTTCATGAGGTTCGTTAGGAGAACATCCAGAGAGGCTGGTGACGATACATCACGCCACGTCTCATTACAATCAAACTTCAGAGGAAGGCGACACTCATCCAATCCATCAAGGATGAACAGGACTTTGAATTGATTCCTTCTTGTAAGGTTCAGTCCTTTTGTCTCTGGGAAAAACTGAGTTATAAGGTCCATCAAACTTAGTGTTTCTTTCTCTTTTAAGTTCATCTCTCTGAATGGAAGAGGAAATATGAATCTGATATCTTGATTTTCTTTTCCTTCAGCCCAGTCCAGAACAAACTTTTGCACAGAGACTGATTTTCCGATGCCAGCGACTCCTTTTGTCAGCACAGTTCGGATCTCCTTGCCTTGTTCAGGAGCTTCAAACAATTGTGTGCATTTAACCTGTATCTCTTGGGATTCATGACGCCTGGAAGCAACTTCAATCTGTCTGACCTCATGTTCAGTATTGACCTGTTCATTGCCACCCTGAGTGATATAGAGATCTGTGTAGATGTTATTCAGAAGTGTGGAGTCACCTTGCTTCGCAATTCCTTCAGACACACATTGATACTTCTTCTTTAGGTCACATTTTAGCTGATGAACGAAGAGCAGCTCATCTAAACACAGGAACAAAAAATAGATAGTTTTAGTCTGAGTTTTCTCTCCTACATTTATAAGTGTCAATCAGACAGATGGTCATGAGTCTCTGACCTTCTAGAGCATCAGCAGCTTCATCTTGCTTCATCTCTCTCAGGTAATGTAGTGTGAGATCAAGAGCTGCTGCTTTGGTACTGCATCTATTCTCATTAAAGTCCTTCACAAAGTGTTGTGTGTTCTCTTTTTGTAATATTTTCTTAAACTTTTTCAGTTCTTTCATCAGAAACATGATTATTTTGCTCTCAAGGTCCTACAAAGTAAGAAAAAAAAGGTACAGAACAACACAACTTAACCAAATCCACATCCATATGTGTTTCAATCTATTTAGATATTAAAAATATTTGTAAAAGAAACCAGTTAAAAACCATAAATTTCAATTAGTTGCCATTTAACACACAAAAAGTACAAAAACAACTTTTTTTTAAATTAACATTTTATTTTATTATTGTCATAATTATCAGCTGGAGTGCCATAGATAGCCACCAGAGGGCAATCCATCCCAGATTATTGCCTGCACTGATCAACCATGATTGCTTACACCTGTGTCTGATCACCTCATTATCCTTGTGTTTCTATGTCTATATAAACCTGATTCATTCAGTCACTCATGGATAGACCTTGCATGTCTGTATGTACTGCACTTTTGAGCCACTTTATCTTGGTTTTCCCCATGTTCTGGGGCCCATTTCAGAAAGGAGGTTAAGTGAAAACTCTGAGTATGTTAACTCTGAAATGAGGGAAACTCTGGGTTTTCTGTTTCAGAAAGGGAGGTATGTCAAACCCGAGAAAGCAGAGTAAGTCAAGCCCGTTTCTGAAAGTGAGGTAACTTATACTCAGAGTCAGTTACCATGGTAACTTACTCTGTGAACCTAACCTGGTCGGGAGCAGGTTTTCTTCGGTAAACCCGGAGTTTCCTTCGGTCTCCTCCCCCTTTTTAAAGTGCAAGTGATGTTTAAATAGTTAACTCATTCATTCACACTGCAAAAATGAGTATTTTTCATCCTATTTCAAGTACAAATATCTAAAAATTCTTAAATCAAGATGGATTTTCTATATAAGAAAATGATATAAGATATTTAGTCTTGTTTTCTGGGGGATCTAAATTAAGTGCATTTTACTTAAGTAAAATTATCAATATCTGCCAGTGTGGTCATAAAAATAATCTTAATGCAAACGGAAAGTATCGGAGTGTCTACCCAGGTGAAAAATAAGTGCAGTAAAATACACTTTATTTTAGTACACTTCCATAATGTACTTAAAGTGCTCTATTTTCGTGCACTTATTTTGTACTTAATATACTAAAAGCTAAAAATCTATTTAAGTAGTAGTGGTATTTAGTATACTTTTGTATATACTGAAGTACAGATATACATTGAATTAGTGTATTTATAGTGTATAACTTTGACACTTTTATTTAGCACCAAAATAATGTACTACAAATGTCTTGCTTGTATTTAAGTTTTTTTTTTTTTTGTAATGCACTCAAGTATACTTTTTTTTTCTCCTGGGTATTACTAAATGCAAATTTACAGTAGCTCCGCCCACCAATGTCAAACCAGGTTAAAATTGACCCATGTTCAAATGGCTGCAGTGGTGTAGTGTAGTGTGTTGGGTGCGAAGAATTAACTTGTGATGTGATTGACTTGGTTCGAATCCGCCTTTTGCCGAATTTTCCCTTTCCCTCGCTATTTTCCCTTTTCCCATCATATATCACATCAGAAAGGCATTTATTTTCAATAAAAATTAAGAAAATTTTCTAAAAGTGGAAGTAAATTGCCTAACGAGTGTTTAATAACGATAAAATCATTTACACTCTTATTATTGCATCCTGCATTATTTTTTTCTTCTTTTTTTTTTTGCATGTGGGATACCATGAAAATAAATATTAGTTCAATAACTTACCATTCTACCAGTTTTCACCTTTGATATTATAACAGTGATAAGAATTAAACTTGCATTGACTCAGAAGTATGCGGTTGTTCTTTTGTCATGTGCTGTTGCCATGGTGAATCGTAAGCACCATTGCTCCATTGATGATGGCTTTTCATAGTCATGGTGCACGCGCTTAACTCTGATCAACCTACTCAGAGTCGACTGAACTAACTCAAATCAGCTGTTCTGAAACTGAAAACTCAGAGTTTCCCATCTCAGAGTAAGTAAACTCAGAGTTCAAGTTTCAACTCAGAGTTGGTTGAACCTCCTTATTGAAACGGGCCCCTGGCTTTTCTTGGATTGTTTTTGTTTGGACTGCCTGTGATTTGACCCTTGCCTGGCTGTTTGACTATGATTGCGGATTACCCACTAATAAACACTACATTTGGATCCTCAACCTTCATGCCACAGAGCAGTTCATTACAATTATAGTATTTTTGCAAGACATGTTTAGTATCCTATTTGTTTGTTAAAAACATTTATGAAAATGAGTTTTCCTACCTGGAAGATCTTTCGGAGTTTGTCATTGAAACTCTTGTGTTTCCTGTGAGTCTGAACATCTGAGTCTAATGTCTCATATTGAAGCCTGTTAGTAAATAAAATAAAATATTGCATTTTCAGTCAAAGTATTAGAGAAATATTTGCAAACTTTTTTTAAAGAAAGAAAACATTAGCTATGTAAGTTCATGCTGTTAAGTGTATAAGTATATTGACGTCTGCATTGACAAGTATTTTATTTTAATATGTTGTGCAGCCGATATGTCAGCACACTAAAATTAAAGGTGAATTACAAAATATATAATTATAACTCAAATCATTTCAATGATTTTGCTGAGGCTCCCTTTAGGTATTTATAGCACTGTTTTTTGCAAATTGGAATGATAAAGTTTCATGATAAACATAACTCTAAAAAACACATGAAATACCTTTTGTTAGTTGATGGTTTTCTCTCACTGAAATATGGTCCTTTCTCTTTTGACCGGTCACTCTTCAGAGACACAGAGCTGGACACATGTGAACCTGATCTTTCACTAATAACACAAAGAGCAGAAAGATAAAACACTTTACTACAGGAGATACTTCAGGTTTCATGTTTAATTAAGCCCAGTTTAACACAAAGAAATTCCTGATCCAAGACCTGAATAACTGGCCAGATTAAAACAAATTAAATCTCTTGAGTAAATAAACACTGTTGACAGCAGTAGCCAGATGATTATCATAGAGACTAACATACATAAAATACTAAAACTAAAAATCTCATCTAGTATCTGTAATACTGAATAATTTAACAGTGTGCAGTATTTTACAAATATCTAATTATTTAGATTGTAAAAGTGTGGTGATTTCTGGTGTTTATTCTTCATCATTTCCAGCTATTTGTTTTTTATTGTTTTTATTTTATTATTTTTCTTGTTTTAGTAATTCCCAGTGGCCATCAAGTGTGATGTTAAAATGATTTGTTCACAGTCCCAAAACATCTACAGTCATGTACAGGTGCTGGTCATATAATTAGAATATCGTGAAAAAGTTCATTTTTTTATTGTAAATTATTTTAAAAAATGAAACTTTCATTTATACTAGATTCCCTACATGTAAAGTAAAACATTTCAAAAGTTTTTTTTTTTTTTTTTTTTTTAATTTGTTGATTAGAGCATACTAATAAGCTAATAAGTCCAAAATCCAGTATCTCAAAATATTAGAATATTTACATTTGAGTTTCATTAAATGACCATCCCTACAGTATAAATTCCGGGTATCTCTTGTTCTTTGAAACCACACTAATGGGGAAGACTGCTGACTTGGCAATGGTCCAGGAGACAATCATTGACACCCTCCACAAAGAGAGTAAGTGACAGAAGGTCATTACTGAATGGGGTGGCTGTTTACAGAGTGATGTATTAAAGCATATTAAATGCAAAGTTGACTGGAAGGAAGAAATTGGGTAGGCAAAGGTGCACAAGCAACAGGGATGACCGCAAGCTTGAGAATACTGTCAAGTAAAGCCGATTCAAACACTTGGGAGAGCTTCACAATGAGTCAAATTAAGCCGGAGTCAGCGCATCAAGAGTCACCACACTCAGACATCTTCAGGAAAAGGACTACCAAGCCACTTCTGAAACAGAAACAACGTCAGAAGCATCTTACCTGGGCTAAGGAGAAAAAGAACTGGACAGTGAACAGTGGTCAAAAGTCCTCTTTTCAGATAAAAGTAAATTTTGCATTTCATGTTGAAATCATGGTCCCAGAGTCTGAAGGAAGACTGGAGAGGCACAGAATCCAAGCTGCTTGAAGTCTAGTGTGAAGTTTCTGAAGTCAGTAATGATTTGGGGGCCGTGACGTCTGCTGGTGTTGGTCCATTGTGTTTTATCAAGTGCAAAGTCAATGCAGCTATCTTCCAGGAGGTTTTGGAGCACTTTATGCTTCCATCTGCTGACAAGCTTTATGGAGATGCTGATTTCCTTTTCCAGCAGGACTTTAGCACCTGCCCACAGTGCAAAAACCACTTCCAAGTGGTTTGCTGACCATGATATTACTGTGCTTTATTGGCCAGCCAACATGCCTGACCCCTGAATCTATGGGATATTTTCAAGAGAAAGATGAGAAACAGTCGATCCAACAATATACAGATGATCTGAAGGCTCAATAGTGCCTCAGCAGCGCCACAGGCTGATCACTTCCATGTCACACTTCACTGATGCTGTAATTTGTGCTAGGAGCAAGTCACTTGCTGTAATATGTGCTGCCGACCAAGTATTGAGTGTACAAATGAACATACTTTAAAGAACTTGAACTTTTCTGTTTTGCAAATCCATTTTTTGATTGATCTTAGGAAATATTCTAATATTTTGAGATACTGGATTTTGGACTTTCATGAGCTGTACGCTCTAATCATCAAAATTTAAAAAAAAAAACTTTTGAAATGTTTTACTTTACATGTAGGGAATCTAGAATGTATGAAAGTTTCATTTTTAAAAATAATTTACAATAAAAAAAATGAACTTTTTCATGATATTCTAATTATATGACCAGCACCTGTAGAAGCTCTGTACGTTATTTAGTTATTAACTGTGACATTGTCTATAAAGCCCTGTTTGACATGTATATTTGACTTGTTCTAATTAAAGTTTCCTCATTATTTACATTCACTATCCACTAAACAAGCACCTTTAAACTGTAATGAAATACACTTTAATCAGGGTTTGTACAGGACTATATGGTACATTAAACATTTTGCTGAGGCTCCCTTTAGGTATTTATAGCACTGTTTTTTGCAAATTGGAATGATAAAGTTTCATGATAAACATAACTCTAAAAAACACATGAAATACCTTTTGTTAGTTGATGGTTTTCTCTCACTGAAGTTTGGTCCTTTCTCTTTTGACCGGTCACTCTTCAGAGACACAGAGCTGGACACATGTGAACCTGATCTTTCACTAATGACACAAAGAGCAGAAAGATAAAACACTACAGGAGATACTTCAGGATTCATGTTTAATTAGGCCCAATTTAACACAAAGAAATTCCTGATCCAAGACCTGAATAACTGGCCAGATTAAAACAAATTAAATCTCTTGAGTAAATAAACACTGTTGACAGCAGTAGCCAGATGATTATCATACAGACTAACATACATAAAATACTAAAACTAAAAATCTCATCTAGTATCTGTAATACTGAATAATTTAACAGTGTGCAGTATTTTACAAATATCTAATTATTTAGATTGTAAAAGTGTGGTGATTTCTGGTGTTTATTCATCATTTCCAGCTATTTGTTTTTTATTTTATTATTTTTCTTGTTTTAGTAATTCCCAGTGGCCATCAAGTGTGATGTTAAAATGATTTGTTCACAGTCCCAAAACATCTACAGTCATGTACAGGCGCTGGTCATATAATTAGAATATCGTGTAAAAGTTCATTTTTTAATTGTAAATTATTTTAAAAAATGAAACTTTCATTTATACTAGATTCCCTACATGTAAAGTAAAACATTTCAAAAGTTTTTTTTTTTTTTTTTTTTTTTAATTTGTTGATTAGAGCATACAGCTAATAAGTCCAAAATCCAGTATCTCAAAATATTAGAATATTTACATTTGAGTTTCATTAAATGACCATCCCTACAGTATAAATTCTGGGTATCTCTTGTTCTTTGAAACCACACTAATGGGAAGACTGCTGACTTGGCAATGGTCCAGGAGACAATCATTGACACCCTCCACAAAGAGAGTAAGTCACAGAAGGCCATTACTGAATGGGGTGGCTGTTTACAGAGTGATGTATCAAAGCATATTAAATGCAAAGTTGACTGGAAGGAAGAAATTGGGTAGGCAAAGGTGCACAAGCAACAGGGATGACCGCAAGCTTGAGAATACTGTCAAGTAAAGCCGATTAAAACACTTGGGAGAGCTTCACAATGAGTCAAATTAAGCCGGAGTCAGCGCATCAAGAGTCACCACACTCAGACATCTTCAGGAAAAGGACTACAAAGCCACTTCTGAAACAGAAACAACGTCAGAAGCATCTTACCTGGGCTAAGGAGAAAAAGAACTGGACAGTGAACAGTGGTCGAAAGTCCTCTTTTCAGATAAAAGTAAATTTTGCATTTCATGTTGAAATCATGGTCCCAGAGTCTGAAGGAAGACTGGAGAGGCACAGAATCCAAGCTGCTTGAAGTCTAGTGTGAAGTTTCTGAAGTCAGTAATGATTTGGGGGGCCGTGACGTCTGCTGGTGTTGGTCCATTGTGTTTTATCAAGTGCAAAGTCAATGCAGCTATCTTCCAGGAGGTTTTGGAGCACTTTATGCTTCCATCTGCTGACAAGCTTTATGGAGATGCTGATTTCCTTTTCCAGCAGGACTTTAGCACCTGCCCACAGTGCAAAAACCACTTCCAAGTGGTTTGCTGACCATGATATTACTGTGCTTTATTGGCCAGCCAACATGCCTGACCCCTGAATCTATGGGATATTTTCAAGAGAAAGATGAGAAACAGTCGATCCAACAATATACAGATGATCTGAAGGCTCAATAGTGCCTCAGCAGCGCCACAGGCTGATCACTTCCATGTCACACTTCACTGATGCTGTAATTTGTGCTAGGAGCAAGTCACTTGCTGTAATATGTGCTGCCGACCAAGTATTGAGTGTACAAATGAACATACTTTAAAGAACTTGAACTTTTCTGTTTTGCAAATCCATTTTTTGATTGATCTTAGGAAATATTCTAATATTTTGAGATATTGGATTTTGGACTTTCATGAGCTGTACGCTCTAATCATCAAAATTTAAAAAAAAAACTTTTGAAATGTTTTACTTTACATGTAGGGAATCTAGAATGTATGAAAGTTTCATTTTTAAAAATAATTTACAATAAAAAAAATGAACTTTTTCATGATATTCTAATTATATGACCAGCACCTGTAGAAGCTCTGTACGTTATTTAGTTATTAACTGTGACATTGTCTATAAAGCCCTGTTTGACATGTATATTTGACTTGTTCTAATTAAAGTTTCCTCATTATTTACATTCACTATCCACTAAACAAGCACCTTTAAACTGTAATGAAATACACTTTAATCAGGGTTTGTACAGGACTATATGGTACATTAAACATTTTGCTGAGGCTCCCTTTAGGTATTTATAGCACTGTTTTTTGCAAATTGGAATGATAAAGTTTCATGATAAACATAACTCTAAAAAACACATGAAATACCTTTTGTTAGTTGATGGTTTTCTCTCACTGAAGTTTGGTCCTTTCTCTTTTGACCGGTCACTCTTCAGAGACACAGAGCTGGACACATGTGAACCTGATCTTTCACTAATGACACAAAGAGCAGAAAGATAAAACACTACAGGAGATACTTCAGGATTCATGTTTAATTAGGCCCAATTTAACACAAAGAAATTCCTGATCCAAGACCTGAATAACTGGCCAGATTAAAACAAATTAAATCTCTTGAGTAAATAAACACTGTTGACAGCAGTAGCCAGATGATTATCATACAGACTAACATACATAAAATACTAAAACTAAAAATCTCATCTAGTATCTGTAATACTGAATAATTTAACAGTGTGCAGTATTTTACAAATATCTAATTATTTAGATTGTAAAAGTGTGGTGATTTCTGGTGTTTATTCATCATTTCCAGCTATTTGTTTTTTATTTTATTATTTTTCTTGTTTTAGTAATTCCCAGTGGCCATCAAGTGTGATGTTAAAATGATTTGTTCACAGTCCCAAAACATCTACAGTCATGTACAGGTGCTGGTCATATAATTAGAATATCGTGTAAAAGTTCATTTTTTAATTGTAAATTATTTTAAAAAATGAAACTTTCATTTATACTAGATTCCCTACATGTAAAGTAAAACATTTCAAAAGTTTTTTTTTTTTTTTTTTTTAATTTGTTGATTAGAGCATACAGCTAATAAGTCCAAAATCCAGTATCTCAAAATATTAGAATATTTACATTTGAGTTTCATTAAATGACCATCCCTACAGTATAAATTCTGGGTATCTCTTGTTCTTTGAAACCACACTAATGGGGAAGACTGCTGACTTGGCAATGGTCCAGGAGACAATCATTGACACCCTCCACAAAGAGAGTAAGTGACAGAAGGTCATTACTGAATGGGGTGGCTGTTTACAGAGTGATGTATCAAAGCATATTAAATGCAAAGTTGACTGGAAGGAAGAAATTGGGTAGGCAAAGGTGCACAAGCAACAGGGATGACCGCAAGCTTGAGAATACTGTCAAGTAAAGCCGATTAAAACACTTGGGAGAGCTTCACAATGAGTCAAATTAAGCCGGAGTCAGCGCATCAAGAGTCACCACACTCAGACATCTTCAGGAAAAGGACTACAAAGCCACTTCTGAAACAGAAACAACGTCAGAAGCATCTTACCTGGGCTAAGGAGAAAAAGAACTGGACAGTGAACAGTGGTCGAAAGTCCTCTTTTCAGATAAAAGTAAATTTTGCATTTCATGTTGAAATCATGGTCCCAGAGTCTGAAGGAAGACTGGAGAGGCACAGAATCCAAGCTGCTTGAAGTCTAGTGTGAAATTTCTGAAGTCAGTAATGATTTGGGGGGCCGTGACATCTGCTGGTGTTGGTCCATTGTGTTTTATCAAGTGCAAAGTCAATGCAGCCATCTTCCAGGAGATTTTGGAGCACTTTATGCTTCCATCTGCTGACAAGCTTTATGGAGATGCTGATTTCCTTTTCCAGCAGGACTTTAGCACCTGCCCACAGTGCAAAAACCACTTCCAAGTGGTTTGCTGACCATGATATTACTGTGCTTTATTGGCCAGCCAACATGCCTGACCCCTGAATCTATGGGATATTTTCAAGAGAAAGATGAGAAACAGTCGATCCAACAATATGAAGATGATCTGAAGGCTCAATAGTGCCTCAGCAGTGCCACAGGCTGATCACTTCCATGCCACACTTCACTGATGCTGAAATTTGTGCTAGGAGCAAGTCATTTGCTGTAATATGTGCTGCCGACCAAGTATTGAGTGTACAAATGAACATACTTTAAAGAACTTGAACTTTTCTGTTTTGAAAATCCACTTTTTGATTGATCTTAGGAAATATTCTAATATTTTGAGATACTGGATTTTGGACTTTCATGAGCTGTACGCTCTAATCATCAAATTTAAAAAAAAAAAAAAAAAAAAAAAAAAAAAAAACTTTTGAAATGTTTTACTTTACATGTAGGGAATCTAAAATATATGAAAGTTTCATTTTTAAAAAATAATTTACAATAAAAAAATGAACTTTTTCACGATATTCTAATTATATGACCAGCACCTGTAGAAGCTCTGTACGTTATTTAGTTATTAACTGTGACATTGTCTATAAAGCCCTGTTTGACATGTATATTTGACTTGTTCTAATTAAAGTTTCCTCATTATTTACATTCACTATCCACTAAACGAGCACCTTTAAACTGTAATGAAATACACTTTAATCAAGGTTTGTACAGGACTATATGGTACATTAAACATATTTAACTGTGATAAATGTTCCTGTAAATTAAATACGAAACCAGTTTCAAGACATTTTAACCTGTAGCAATCTAGAAACATTCATAGGAAGTTGTAAATTGTTTTGCACAGCATTAGACATGTCAATGGTGAGAGAAAACACTCCTTGTTGATCAGGCTGTTCTTTACAGGACAAACCTGAAACTCCAGTAGTGTTTAAAATGATTGTGTGAAAACAGACGCAGTCTTACCTCTGTTTCTCTGAGAGACTCATCTTAGAGAGAGAGTCCTTTCCTCGCTCCTCTGACATTACTGCAGATAAACTGACACTGAAAACAGCTCAGCTCTGGTGTCTCTGTGTCGCTGAAGACCATCAGATGCTCAGCATGACCTGGACATGACAATGAGTGACTGAGATTAATATCAGGATACTTCAGAGGGAGAAATGATGAGGAAAAATAACAACTCATGATCAATGTTGAGTTAATAAAAAATAAAATATGCAACAACTATGTTAAATATTAATGTTGTTAATATGCGTTTATGTCTTCAAAGTAACCATAAACTGCCATTCAATTTTTGGTTTTGGTGAGAAACATTAACATTTTCAACACTAGTTCACAAACTCTAGTTCACAAGTATGGTTAAAATATGAGGATGTTTGTTGCTTTATCAAGGTATCCAATATCCATGTAAAACAGCATCCTGCATGGTAAAAATGTGTTTGGATTGAAAAAACAGTCATTCTGCCCAGAACATATAGATCATATGTAGAACAGACTATTTCAATTGAGCTGGTAACTTTATCCATGTTGGTTTTGAAATTTTATTTTGATGATGAATACTGAATTACTCAGGTAAATTATATAGGCATTTCAAAATGGTGAAATTAGACAAAAGTTAGTTTGCATCCCTGATTATTTTGTCGGTAGTTTAACATTTCTACAGTTGTGAAATATTAAATGTTTAGATCTGATTTGATTGGTCATCTCAAATATTCTGACAGTGACATCAGACCGCTGAGGCTCAGATGAGAAGATCTGCTGCTGTGTAATAATACAGCACTAAATTACAGTTAATATTATATTAGGTGATAATTTCACAACCTTTATTATATAGATTCACCTCAGAAAAATACAGAGGGCGGACCTCCGGGAATCTCATGAATATTCATATTTGCTCCGCCTTCTGAAACTAAATCTTCAAACACTGGCTCTGATTCAAAACATTCCCTAACTGGAAATACTGGATTCTCCAAAAAATGCTTTCGACTTCACATTATCACAAAACAACATCCTAAAACTGGAAATAAACCTTTTTAGAAAAAGCATTAATTTCTACAAACCTAATGTCCATAAGACTGTTTGTTTTAGTAATTCCTGGCTGTTTCTTGATCGTTTGTTATAATTTACAACAGGTATAAGTTATAACTTATGTTAGGCTATAACTGAACATATCATGTTAATAATCATAATCATAATCACACGAACTCATATGAAATCCGTTCATATTCCTCAAATAACTGTAATGGTGTCAGTATTAAAGCTTACTTCAGCAGTACAGACGGTCTTGTCCTGCAGGAACAGAATCCAGAAGTCTCTGAAACACTTTCAGTTTGAGACTCACCTGTGCTCCTGTTTGTCACGTGATTCAATCTGTGTTAAAGAGATTCTGCTTCATCTTCTGCTGTTTTCATCTGAAGAAAGCAGTGTCACGTGGTACACCTGTCAAGTCAAGTCAAGTCACCTTCATTTATATAGCGCTTTTTACAATGCAGATTGTGTCAAAGCAGCTTTACATTGATAATTGGTATATAATTTTTCCTTTTAAAGAATAGTGTCAATGCAGGCAGATCAAAAGCACTGTTGAATAAATGTCAAGAATACTGTTGAATATCAAATGTCAAGTTAAATTAAATTAAATTAAATTAGGGCTGCACGATTAATCGTATTTTATCACGATAACGATATCTGCTTCTCTCGATTGATTTTAAATAATCGTCACGATATTGGCCCGCTCTATGAAAATGAACATAATTTGGAAATATTGGAAGTAATATTAGGAATTTCGCTGTTTTATCTTTTGAAGTTCCTAAAGGTTTTACCAGTTTTCATAATGTTGATCAGCTAGAAATGATTTTTCTTTGCTTTACGAATTTGCCGGGCAATTTGAATCTAGTTTGTCTTATTGCAAACGAATTGTGTTGCTTTAAAATCTAATGTGAATACATATTACAAAGCGCTCACCAAAACCATGTTTTGTATTGATTTACCATCTAACGAAGTTATCATAGTTGGTTAAATTTAAGTCTTTGTGCCACCTACAGGCCTTTTGGGTGAAGTGTAGGTTGGTAAAGAACTTGCAAAATAGCCATAGTTACATTACTCTTTTGATAGAATAAACATGATTAATAATCGTGATTATAATTTTGAGGAACTGTGGCACTGGCTGTCGTGCCGATGATGTCTTCACAATGGATGATCTAGTCGACTCGATCTCTGCTGATACAGGGCTGCGTTGTGGTCGTGTCAAGGCGCCGGTCCTCGGTCTCATCTGGATACGGCCCCGAATCCGGTTGGCTACGGTAAACCTCGGGATAAACAGAAAGACTAATATTGGCGTAGATGCCATTCTTCTTCTGATGTAACAAGTACATCTGGTGTTATAGGAAGTGTTCCCGGTTCCGGCTGAACTAATTTATGCAGCCTAATAATCCTTTAACGGATTTTAAAATATAAATATATAATGTGTTATGTGTATGCCAGGTTAAAGAGATGCGTTTTTAGTCTAGATTTAAACTGACAGAGTGTGTCTGCATCCCGAACAATGCTAGGAAGATTGTTCCACAGTTTAGGTGCCAAATAGGAGAAGGATCTACCACCTGCAGTTGATTTCGATATTCTAGGTATTATCAGCTGGCCTGAATTCTGAGATCGCAATAAACGTGAAGGACTATAATGCATTAAGAGCTCGCTCAGGTACTGGGGGGCTAAACCATTTAGTGCTTTGTAAGTAATTAGCAAGATTTTAAAATCTATACGATGTTTAACAGGAAGCCAATGCAGTGACGACAGAACTGGGCTAATATGGTCATACTTCCTGGTTCTAGTAAGAACTCTAGCTGCTGCATTTTGTACGAGCTGTAGTTTATTTATCAAGCGGGAGGAACAACCACCCAGTAGAGCGTTACAGTAATCTAGCCTTGAGGTCATGAACGCATGAACTAACTGTTCTGCATTCTTCATTGAGAGCATATGTCATAGTTTAGATATATTTTTAAGATGGAAGAATGCGGTTTTACAGATGCTAGTAACATGGCCTTCAAATGAAAGATTGGTATCAAAGAGCACACCCAGGTTCCTAGCTGACGATGAAGACTTAACAGAGCAGCCATCAAGTGTTAGACAATATTCTAGGTTATTACGTGAAGAAGTTTTTGGTCCAAAAATTAGAATCTCTGTTTTTTCTGAATTTAGTAGTAGGAAATTACTGGTCATCCAGTTTTTTATATCAGCTATACATTCTGTTAATTTTGTGAATTGGTGATTTTCGTCAGGGCGTGAAGAAATATAGAGCTGAGTATCATCAGCGTAACAATGAAAACTAACGCCATGCTTCCTAATGATATCTCCCAAGGGCAGCATGTACAGAGTGAAAAGCAACGGTCCTAGTACTGAGCCTTGCGGTACTCCATATTGAACTTGTGATCGATATGACATCTCATCGTTTACTACTACAAACTGACAACGGTCAGATAAGTATGATTTGAACCATGCCAATGCAATTCCACTAATGCCAACATAGTTTTCAAGTCTATTTAAGAGAATATTGTGATCAATAGTGTCAAATGCAGCACTAAGATCCAGTAACACTAATAGAGAGATACAACCACAATCTGATGATAAGAGCAAATCATTAGTAACTCTGATGAGAGCAGTCTCAGTACTATGGTACTGTCTAAATCCTGACTGGAAATCCTCACAGATATTATTTCTTTCTAAAAAGGAACATAATTGCGATGAAACTGCCTTTTCTAGTATTTTTGACAGAAAAGTAAGATTTGAGATTGGCCTATAATTGACTAATTCTTTAGGATCTAGTTGTGGTTTTTTAATAAGAGGTTTAATAATAGCCAGCTTGAAAGTTTTTGGTACGTATCCTAATGACAAAGATGAATTAATGATTTTAAGAAGAGGATCTATGACCTCTGGAAGCATCTCTTTCAATAGCTTAGTCGGTATAGGGTCTAACATACATGTGGTTGATTTTGATGATTTAACAAGTTTAGACAATTCTTCCTCTCCTAAAGCAGTAAATGAAATGAATTTTTCCTCAGGGACACTACAATGCAATGTCTGACACGATACTGTAGTAGACGGTTGCATGGTTATGATTTTCTCTCTAATATTATCAATCTTGCAAGTAAAGAAGTTCATAAAGTCATTACTGCTGTGCTCTTTGGAAACATCAGAAGTTGAAGCTTTATTTCTTGTTAATTTAGCCACTGTATCAAATAAATACCTAGGGTTGTGTTTATTTTCTTCTAAGAGTTTTGAAAAATAGGCAGATCTAGCAGTTTTTAAGGCCTTTCTGTACTCAATCATTTTCTCTCTCCACGAAATGTGACTTACAAGTGAGGAATACAACAAGCGTGTCATCATGACGAGGCAAATAGACACAAGAAGTGCTCACAATACAAGTTTTAGGCAGTGCTCAGAGTATCATAAGATACAACAGAGAGGGATTAGAGGAAGAGAAAGGATAGGAATAAGAAGTTTTTTTTTTTTATGATGAGGTTAAGTGCTCACGAAAGAGATGAGTTTTCAGATGTCTTTTGAATATTGCCAGGGATTCTGCATTCCGGATGAAGGCAGGAAGATCGTTCCACCAGCAAGGAATAGTGAATGAGAATTTCCTGGAGAGTGTGACTTCATGCCTCTCTGTGATGGTACCACAAGCCTTCGCTCCTTTAATGAGCATAGGCTTCTGGTAGGAGTGTAGACTCGTAAGAGTGAGTGGAAGTACGAGGGTGCTGAGCCTGTGGTAGATCTGTAAGCGAGCGTCAAAGCCTTGAATGAAGAGAGGCGTGACATGGGCTCTTTTGGGCTTGTTAAAGACGAGATGTGCTGCAGCATTCTGAATCATTTGTAGAGGCTTGATTGTGCATGATGGCAGTCCAGCTAGAAGAGCATTGCAGTAATCAAGCCTAGAAATGACCAGGGCCATGTTCTGTTAGAAAGGGCATAATTTTCCTGATGTTGTAAAGTGCAAATCTGCATGACCGAGCTGTCTTCGCAATTTTGTCTTTGAAGGTCAGTTGGTCATCAAGGATTTCTGGCCAAATTTGATGGGGTAATTGAGGATGTACCTAGCTGGATGCTGAAATCATGTTTTAGAGTCGGATTGGCAGGGAAGACGAGAAGCTCAGTCTTAGCCAGGTTGAGCTGTAGATGATATTCCTTCATCCATGCTGAGATGTCTGGCAGACAGCTTGAGATTCATGCAGCTACTGTGGGATCATCTGGTTGGAATGAAAGGAAGAGTTGTGTGTCATCAGCTTAGCAATGGTAGGAGAAACCATGTGCTTGAATGACCAAGTGAAGTAGTGTAAATGGAAAAAAGGAGGGGTCCAAGAACTGAACCCTGAGGAACCCCTGTGGTCAGTTGATGAGCTTTGGATACCTCCCCTCTCCAGGCAACCCTGAAAGACCTTCCTGTGAGATAGGATTCAAACCAGAGAAGTGGAGTACCTGTGATGCCCAGTGATGAGAGGGTGGACAGAAGAATCTGATGATTCACAGTGTCAGAGGCAGCAGAAAGATCAAGCAGAATGAGCACTGAGGAATTGGAATTAGCCTTTGCAATTCGCAAGGATTTAGTGACTGACAGCAGTGCAGTCTCGGTCGAGTGACCACTCTTGAAACCAGATTGATTGACGTCCAATTGGTTGCTCTGTGAGAGGAAAGATGACACCTGGTTGAAAACAACTCGTTCAAGTGTTTTTCCTATGAATGATAGAAGAGAAATAGGTCTGTAGCTGTCTACAAAAGATGTGTTTAGTGTGTGTTTTTTAAGCAGTGGGGTTAGCCGAGCCTGCTTGAATGTGTTGGGGAAAGTGCCAGTGTGGAGAGATGTGTTGATAATGTGTGCAAGTGCTGGTAAAAGTGTGGGAGCGATGGCTTGTAAAAGGTGTGGGAAAAGGGGATGGGCAGGTGATGGGATGACTGGAGAGGAGAAGTTTGGATACTTCTGCTTCAGTGAGGGGGGAGAATGAAGAGAGGAGGTGTGTGGATGTGTGTGTGGTTGGTCTGAGTTCCTGTGTGTGTGGAGCAGAGAACTGACTGCTGATGGTAGATGTTTTGTCAGTGAAAAAATTAGCAAAATTATCAGCAGTTAGGGAGGAGGTGGGTGGTGGTGGAGGGGGACAGAGGAGAGAGTTGAATGTTTTGAAGAGTGTGCGTGTGTTTGAAGCGCTGTTGATTTTGTTGTGGAAATAGGAGGATTTAGCAGCATGAATTTCATCAGAAAAGGATGAGAGCAGAGATTGAAAGCTACTTAGGTCAGATTGGTCTTTTGATTTGTGCCACTTCCTCTCTGCAGCCCTGAGTTTGGTCCGATGTTCACAAAGAACATCAGATAACCAGGGATTTGAGGGAGTAGCACGTGCAGGCCTGGATGACAGAGGACAGATACTATTTAGAGAAAAAGTTAAGGTGGAACATAAAGTGTCTGTTGCTGTATTCACATCCAGAGATGAGAATTGTGTGGGTGAGGGAAGGGAGGATGATACAGCAGAGGAAAGATGAGAAGGAGAAAGAGTGCGCAGGTCTCGTCTGAAGGTAACTGGTAGAGGGGTTGGTGGTGACCAAATGGGAAGTTGTAGATTAAAAGTGATGAAGAAATGATCGGAAATATGCAGAGGTTTGACCAAAATGTTGTCAGTGATGCAGTTGCGTGTGTAAATGAGGTCAAGTTGGTTGCCAGATTTGTGTGTACTTGTGATGATGAGCCGATTGAGATCGAATGAGGCTAGAAGAGAGTGGAAGTCTGAAGCATAAGGCTTTTCAAGATGAATGTTGAAATCGCCAAAAACTACAAGTGGGCTACCATCCTCTGGGTATGAGGACAGCAGCATGTCCAGTTCCTCTACAAAGGTACTCAGTTGGCCTGGGGGGCGATACATTACCACAATATGAACTTTAACAGGAATTGAGATTGTAATAGCATGAAACTCAAATGAATTGTTGTTGCAAAGAGTGGAATGGGTGGAGTATTTCCAATTGTCCCCCACCCCTCCCAGACTGGCGAGGGGTATGAGAGAAAGTGAAGTTGTTAGAGAGAGCAGCAGGGGTTGCTGAGTCCTCTGGATGAATCCAGGTCTCAGTCAAGCCCAAGATAGTAAGAGAAGAATTAGTAGCAAAGGCTGGAATGAAGTCAGCTTTGTTAACTGCTGACTGACAATTCCATAGACACACAGAGACAGAGAGCGGAGTATTAGTATTAGAAGAGGAGTAAATAGGGCGCAGGTTAGAGACATTGCGCAGCCTTTTACGTGTGTTAGTGGAGCATTGCCAAGAGACAACAGGAATGTGTTGAAAGCACATGCTGAGGAAAAGTGTGAAAGAAATGAAGAAACTTAAGTGCCTACCGGTGTCGTTGCTCGGTGGAGTCGCATGTCTTTAACCGAGTCGGTCTTCACACGAGGAGGCTGAACGCTTCCGCGACAGCGCGCACACGCAATGATATACTGCTTATTAACACGTGATTGAAAACAGCTCGGTCCACCTTGCAAATTAGCACTGCAAAAGCTTAAACCCGTGAATGGGTGCAAAGCGAAACTAAACTTTGTTCAAGTGTGGACAATAACACCAATCAAGTCTGTTAACGCAGCTGTTATTCTAACACGTACAATAAATATACTATTATAGTCAATGTGGGAAAAAAGGACAAGTGCAGATCGGAAAAAAGAATCCTTCCTAGCAGCAAATAATAAACTAAGCAAATGACCCAAAACAGATATTAAGCAAAACACTTACGCGATTTTGCCGTCACCACTGCCAGCTCGCTAGTCCTGCGTCTCAAACTGTTCCCTAGCTTCATAGCTTGTGTATCAGTGTAAATGAATGTGGGCGACTCCCTGATCAGTGAACTAGGGAGCTGATTGAGACACACGCTATGGGTGCTCTGTTTGGTTTTTTGTTTTTTTTGTTTTCTTTTACATTCAAGGAATATTGTGGAGAATAATTATTTCATAAATATGTTTATTTTCCGGTTCTGATCTCTCATATGTCATATATATGCCATTTAATATCTGCATTTTTATCTTCTTTAACTTTATGAATATCATAAATATATTTATTTACACTACCGTTAAGCACAAGCGCCACATACTGGCAGGGAGTGAATTTGCACGGTGCTTGGGTAGGTTGGTAATAAACGTGTGCGATATTCGTCCCGGTGTGTACAGGCCTTTAAAGTGGTTTTCCTTCATCTGCCGTTAGTCCCTCAGCTCACCATCGGTGTCACCAAACTGCTCTGTCTCCAAAATGTTCGTAAAACATGGGTCAGAGTTTGCATGGAAGTGCACAAATTTTCCAGTCAAGTTTGTTTTTATAAATCACAACTTACATTCAGCCAAAGGAAAGCCCACTTTAAAGTAGACTACGTGTGTTGAATTTGAATTGTTCGATAAACAATTGTTTGAGGCGTTGCTTCGGCAATGATTCTGTCAGTAATAAGTCAACCATCACAACAATCCTGCTCCCGCTGTAAGCGCGCATATCTTACACACACAACCACACACACACACACACACACACACACACACACGAGCGTACACGCTCTGAGTGACATCGTTTCCATCAATCAGTTCAGTTTATCAACAGTGTCTGTATTAGGGGTGTTTCCTCCGAGGAGGCAAGGGAGGCAGTGCCTCCTCAAAAAAATAGGATGAGAAATTAATCCATATTACATATAAAACAACACAAACATTACAACTTATGACATTAAAAAGAGCGTCATGCCTCCCTTTGCTCTCATAGGAAACCATAGAAAATCATCAGACCCCTGTCATGCGGTGGGTCATGCGGTGGGTTTTGTGGGGGGTAATTGAGAATGAATGGGGGAAAGTCACGTGAGAGGAGGCAATGTCTCCATTGTGCTATGATTGGATGTAATTGGTTATGATTGAAAATGATTGGTTTGTGCGATAAATCCTGCCTCTTGTTGACGTGCGCGTTCCGCGCGTCAGTTTGACGGAACAAATGATGTCGTCAAGTTGACTATTAAAAAGAAAAACATCAATACACAAATAAAATATATTGTTTAAATTATTATTGCCTTTAGTTATTATTTTGGAATGAATGTAGAAATGCTTAAAACACTAACTTGATGAGATTGACTTGCTTTTGATAAAAAGAACATTACACTGTTAATGTAAAATTACAAAATAGAATTGTATTTGGTTGCTTTTTTGATGAAATGTAAAGTAATGTTCATTTAACAAGGAAGATGTGTCAACACTAAGAATAATGCATGAATTTACATTGATTCATAAGTAAATAAAAAATGTGCCTCCTCATTTCAGAACACCACTGCACGCCACTGGTCTGTATGTTGCATAAAAGAAGCTTGCACACTCTGTAAACAGCCCCAAAATGGACGAGGAGCAAGACGGAACAAGTGAAGGAGACACTGAATGAAAATGTATTTGATAATATTTACAGGGTTACCCCTAAAAACTACTTTAACTTTCTGACACTGCTTGTGGACTAATTTTTTACATTTGATGTTCTTTTGCACTTTAATCTGTTTGAGACATTTGTTTGCTTTATACGTTGTGTATTTTTTTAAAAGTAGGCCACACTGTTATATTTAAGGTTCTTTTTGTTGTGTTATAAAAATACTAATCAACCATGTAAAGCTTGAAATAATATAGACCTAATAGTCAGAAAATAATTGTTTTATAAACAGAACAGTTTTTTTAACCTTTAGACAAAATATAAAATAAAAGAAGTTTGCATGTGCTTTGTGTTTTGTCATAGTTGGATTTTACCATGATTTTATGGCCCTAATTATATGATATGGTGAGAGTATGGAGGGGGAAAACAGCTTAATTTTATTCAGAAGCCAAAAATGAGCAAAAATTGCAGTTTGCTGCAGTTATTTATAAAAATGTAAATCAATGAGATCTGTGTAACAGTACAGCAGACTACTTACATAAAATGCATATTAATATAATTTGTCATTCTATATCTCTTATAATATGTCTTGGTAAGAAGATGCTTATTTTTATGATGAAAGCTCTAATTTTTATTGTGGGGGGCAAAACACAATGCAATACAATAGGCATACAATGATGATTGATAGATGAACAAATAAATGTTCCTCAAAGCCTGTTGTATTATATTCAGAGATGTATAAAGTACTAGAGACCGAGACTTGAGTAAAAGTACAAGTGCTCTATCAAAAAAGTGACTTGAGTAGAAGTTGAAGTGCTCTTGAAGCACCACACTTAAGTAGAAGTACTAAAGTATTCAAAATTTTTTGTACTTAAGTATTGCAAGTAGTTTATTTTAAAATTTACTACTCAAGTACTGAAAGTAAAAGTACAAGTATTGTGTTATGTAGTTATTAAAGAAAGTAGTCAAAAGTTTGAACATCATATTGTTTTTTATTATTTCAAATGATAAACCTAAAGGACAATCACAATTCCTTTGGCTGTAACTTTTTGTAAACAAAAACAGATTAAGTGTGATTAAGTACCACTTGAGATGCAGACAAGTTGAGATGCTTTGTTTTGTTGTCAGCACTTTGATTTCATTACCAAAAAGTTTATTTTGACTAATAGTCTAATTTTCTACCATATACAATTGAATAAAATTAACAGCTAGCTAACAACAACTTGCTTTGCACTTTTTTTCTGTTTTCACCTCACTCCAGTCTAAACTAGGCTAAATTATGTTTTTAGGTAATTTTTCTACACATTGTCATATAAATAACCTGAAAATACTGTACCACTCTTACTAAAAAAATGGGGTAAGCACACTTATATTCTCATTTCAAGAGGTGTTCTTAGTAAATGATTTGTTTGTAACACTTTATAATATGGTTTGATTTGTTAACACTACATTAGTTAATGTATTAGACTAATAACCAACATGAACTAACCATGGTCAATACATTTGTTACTGTATTTATTAATCTTTGTTAATCTTAGTTAATAAAAATACAGCTGTTCATTGTTTGTATATGTTACTTCACAGTGCACATTAACTATGTAAACAAATAGAGAGCAATTTGAGAGCAAGACAGCGCTCGTGTTGTTTTAAGACGGTGAATGCGCGCGCGCGGCCGGGGCGCTCTCTCTCTCTCTCTCGCTGCTCGTTCTTATATGCGCCCTGACAAGTGCAGCAGTCATTCTATTCTACATCACTCACCGAACAAATAAGGCTTTGGCAGCCGCCAAAAACATTTCAGTGCAGGAAAACTCCTGCATTAGTTATGTCAGTGTAAATCTATACTACCCTTAACCTATAAAACACTACTACACTATAAAAACGGGCGTGTGATTAAGCAGCACCAAAGGAGACATGCTCTACGATTTATTTTTGGCAACAGTAGGCTGTCATAAAATAAGAGAAAGTTGACATTAGTGATGGGTCAAAAATACCATTCAACGCGCTGCGTGACAGCCTTTATGATAGCCAGCTAGTTAACGTTAAGTGAACACCGCAGTATGTCGCTAGTTAGCAAAAGGGCTTAACTTACTGATGGTGTAAGGTGGTGTTTTTGGTTCGTCCATCTTTTTCGCTGATCAAAAGGCAGAACGGGAGCACGCGCAGTCTTCTTAATCGCTTGATTCGCTCGATGTGCCAGCTTCATCAAACCTGCCATCCACCGTTCTGGCAGTGATAATTTGGGTTTGGAATGGAATGATTCGTAACATTTTTATAATTGTAACGAGTAACGATGCAGCACATAAAAAAATATCGGAGTAAAAGTATTAAACTCATCGAAAATATGTACTGAAGTAAAAGTGGAAGTAGGAGAAAAAAATAATACTCTAGTAAAGTACAGATACCGCATTTTAGTACTTAAGTACAGTAGTGAAGTAGTTCTACTTCGTTACTATACATCTCTGATTATATTTGATACATAAAATATACAAAACAGAGCAATTACAATTATAATATACAATTACAGAGCCCAGTGGTTCTTGAGCTCAGAAAAGTAATACAAATGTTAGAAGAATATTGACTCTGGTATATTTTCCCTAAAAAAAACGACACAAGAAATGCCGCAAATATTGCCGCAAATTTTGAGAAAAGCTGCAGCAAAATCAGTCATTTTGGGCCGCAGAAAACAGAAAAAAGTCCCGCGAAATCCTGGAGGGACTGACTTTTTGTTTTCAAATTCAGTTTAGTTTTAACCCTCTACCGCACGCATTATGATAAATCTATAAAAAAAAATATTTGACTCTTTTTCTTTTCTTAGAATGGCTTAACTTAAAGTGCTGTAAAAAAAATTTTGGAAAAAAATATTATTTTATTAATTTGCTTTCAGCAACTACATACAAGAGACGGCAGTCTGTCAGATATCGCGTCACAGAAAAAAAATTGCATGTCATGTGACTTAACCAAAGCACATCATTGGCTAAACTAAGGTCTTCTCTTACCAACAAAAAAAACTAGAATGTTCTCTTAAAGAGACGGTGGCAAGGAAACGAACACAAAGTGTATGTTGCCATATGGCAACACTATGCGGTAGAGGGTTAATTAGTTTTTAAAGAGGGTTTGCTCGTTTAGTTTAGTTTTTATTTTTTGAAAATGCTTAGTTTTAGTTTAGTTTTTATTAGTTTTAGTGTTAGTTTTCGTCTTTTTTTGTAATTTGGGTTATTTGTCAGAGGCAAGATTCAAAAAGGTCAGAAAAAGTACTGTGTAATAATAACAAAAATATCATACAATTTTAGAAAATATTTATTCAAAAATAAAACCAGTACATAAAATGTACATATGGGCACAAATATGTAAACAGTCTCAACACTCCGCAGTAAGTGCAAAATGTGTAAGTGACGTGTGCCAGTAAAAAAATTAAAAAGCAAACAGACTAAAGAAGACATACATGAACCGCGTGTGTTCAACCCATTTTTGAGCCACAACAAGACATTTCTGTCAGACTGTACAATTTTATGTCAGATTGTACAGTTGTACAACCACAGCTGTACTATTTTCACACCCTATACTAATTTACCCTATACAATAGCCTACTCATCTGGATTGAAGCAGCAAACATTCAGTGTAAGAGTAAACAAATGACATAACATTAATATTTGAATCACAGCTTTTGTATTTGTAAATGTCGAGACGGGTGTAAACAGTATATTAATGTAGCCATCATTCCTGCTGTTAAATGATATACTACATTCATATTAATTCTGCGGCAAATACAAACACACACGCTCTCTCTGGATGTTGTTGTCTAGTAGGCTGTGTGAGTGTGTCAAGACCATATATGAATGTTATAATGAAGCAGAGCGGGGAAAAGGCTTCGTCGGGACAGCATTCTCACACGGAGAAGTGCAATTACATAACAGAGGCACTCGTTGGTTTTCAGCTATGGTAAATAATGTGCTTACTCACAGAATCAAAAACTATCACTTTATATATCACATTTCCCGTTGATATTTCCAAATTATATCATTTGGTTCGTTGGTCCGTTAACTGGGTCAGATTGATTTCACATCTCAAGCGAACCGCTCCAGGGTTCGTTTGAAAGCGTACCAACACTTGTTCAGTCTACTTCCAAATGAACTCTGGTGCGGTTCGAATGATATATGAATGCAACACTGACCAAAGACATGTAAACGAATCAAAAACAGGAAGATGAGACCCTAAAAAGGACAGAATCTTCATGCATGTTGGTTTTTCTCGTCATAGTCACAAGTTTGCCCATGACAGGCATCAGACGCGCGTCTCCACGCAGCAGATTGTTTGTGTGTGACGGATGGATTCCCACAGCTGTTTTGACTACTTTACACATTTTATAAGTTCTTCACGAGTTCCCAGCTGGCCAAAATACCATCACATGCAGGCTACACACACACACACAACGAGCGCATTTACCTCAGCACAGTGCTTTGCTTTGGATGTTCGGTAAGTTCCGTCCCAAAATAGGCAATACGTCATAAAATATGACCAATCATGTTGTGAATGTATCCCTGTGCCTTTAGGTTCAGTATCTTTTGGTTCGGTGATCTGAATGCTAATCGGACCAGGACTAGGCCTACATTTTTTTTTGTTGTTGTTGTTTTTTTGGTCTGGACCAAATGAACGAAACAAACCGAACTACAAGTGTGAACGCACCCTTAAAATGTCCTTCTCTTTGTAATTTGAACATATTCCACACAAAAAACATCCTGATAAAAAGGCATTCCATTGATATTCAGCTTTGACAAGTCCATAAAGAAAGATTTCTGTCCATTTTCAAATTTTCGTGATTTTGTAATATTTACATGCAACTACTTTCCAGCTGGAAGTTACTGAACCATTAAGAATTCTGTGCAAAAACTGCAAACGAAAACCTGCTCTTATACTTTTAAGATGTATTAATTCTTGTCCTCCTTCTTTGGGTAAAAATAATACATTCTGGAGGAACCCAATGTAATAAAAAATTAAATGAAAAATTAAATAATGTTGCTGTTCATGTTTGCCAGCACAGGACATTTCACAAATCCAGATCAGACGATGTTCCACAGCCATGTCTGGAATAAAGAGTAGCCTATCCATGTCACACAGTACAGTTAGGGTTATATTACAGGTCCTTCTCAAAAAATTAGCATATTGTGATAAAAGTTCATTATTTTCCATAATGTAATGATAAAAATTAAACTTTCATATATTTTAGATTCATTGCACACCAACTGAAATATTTCAGGTCTTTTATTGTTTTAATACTGATGATTTTGGCATACAGCTCATGAAAACCCAAAATTCCTATCTCAAAAAATTAGCATATCATGAAAAGGTTCTCTAAAAGAGCTATTAACCTAATCATCTGAATCAACTAATTAACTCTAAACACCTGCAAAAGATTCCTGAGGCTTTTAAAAACTCCCAGCCTGGTTCATTACTCAAAACCGCAATCATGGGTAAACTGCCGACCTGACTGCTGTCCAGAAGGCCATCATTGACACCCTCAAGTGAGAGGGTAAGACACAGAAAGAAATTTCTGAACGAATAGGCTGTTCCCAGAGTGCTGTATCAAGGCACCTCAGTGGGAAGTCTGTGGGAAGGAAAAAGTGTGGCAAAAAACGCTGCACAACGAGAAGAGGTGACCGGACCCTGAGGATGATTGTGGAGAAGGACCGATTCCAGACCTTGGGGGACCTGCGGAAGCAGTGGACTGAGTCTGGAGTACAAACATCCAGAGCCACCGTGCACAGGCGTGTGCAGGAAATGGGCTACAGGTGCCGCATTCCCCAGGTCAAGCCACTTTTGAACCAGAAACAGCGGCAGAAGCGCCTGACCTGGGCTACAGAGAAGCAGCACTGGACTGTTGCTCAGTGGTCCAAAGTACTTCGGAAATCAAGGTGCCAGAGTCTGGAGGAAGACTGGGGAGAAGGAAATGCCAAAATGCCTGAAGTCCGGTGTCAAGTACCCACAGTCAGTGATGGTCTTGGGTGCCATGTCAGCTGCTGGTGTTGGTCCACTGTGTTTTATCAAGGGCAGGGTCAATGCAGCTAGCTATCAGGAGATTTTGGAGCACTTCATGCTTCCATCTGCTGAAAAGCTTTATGGAGATGAAGATTTCGTTTTTCAGCACGACATGGCACCTGCTCACAGTGCCAAAACCACTGGTAAATGGTTTACTGACCATGGTATTACTGTGCTCAATTGGCCTGTCAACTCTCCTGACCTGAACCCCATAGAGAATCTGTGGGATATTGTGAAGAGAAAGTTGAGAGACACAAGACCCAACACTCTGGATGAGCTTAAGGCTGCTATCGAAGCATCCTGGGCCTCCATAACACCTCAGCAGTGCCACAGGCTGATTGCCTCCATGCCACGCCGCATTGAAGCAGTCATTTCTGCAAAAGGATTCCCGATCAAGTATTGAGTGCATAACTGAACATAATTATTTGAAGGTTGACTTTTTTTGTATTAAAAACACTTTTCTTTTATTGGTCGGATGAAATATGCTAATTTTTTATGTTAATTTTTTATGTTTAATATGTTAATTTTGGGTTTTCATGAGCTGTATGCCAAAATCATCAGTATTAAAACAATAAAAGACCTGAAATATTTCAGTTGGTGTGCAATGAATCTAAAATATATGAAAGTTTAATTTTTATCATTACATTATGAAAATAATGAACTTTTATCACAATATGCTAATTTTTTGAGAAGGACCTGTATATGACCCGTGATATAAGATTTTGGCCATACTACCCATCCAAATCATTCATCCCAGGATCATCGTCAGTAAGCTACACTATTTCGGACACCACAAGGTGTCACTGTGGCCTCAACGCTTCGCTCTCGCCTAAGCTGAGCTCGATTGCTATGTCTGAGGTAAACCACGCCCTCCTCATTACCCTACAGACAAGAAATGTAAAAATAAAGAAATATAGGAATGAATAAATTTGGAAATGAACAAATATTGAAATAAATAAATGATTAAATGTGGAAATAATTAAAAAAATAAATGTGGAAAAAATAAAAATATTGATAAATAAGAAATAAATGTATGAATATTTTTTTTTCTTTTCTATATTTATTTATTTTTACTTTTTTACATTTATTTATTTTTAATTTTGGCAAACTTGGGATTCCATAATATGGGAGGAGTACATATTAATGATCCCGCCTGTTGTGTCATAGTCAGTGTTATGTTGAGATTCGCCTGTTTTTCAGTGGTGTTTTTCACGCACGAGATTTACATATGAAGGAGGAAACAATGGTATTTGAGGCTCACTGTATGTCATTTCCATGTACTCTTGTTATTCAACTACGTCAAGGTAAATTCAATTTTAAATTCTAGGGCAGGGGTTCCCAAACTTTTTTATTCCAGGACCCACCTAGACAAGTACAATCAATCTCAAGACCCACCATAATATTTTTATGGGGGAAAACGCATCCTCATTTACAGAACCGTTTTTATTTTCCTTGTCATAAGAATAAAATATGCAGTTGATTGCAATACTAAAAGGCTTATAAGAAACACAGAGATATAACCATTCAAATGTCAAAACAGCAGCCGTATGGTTATGTTAAAGCAGAACTAAGTAACTTTTTTTACCTTCATAAATAGTTTTCTAAGTCCTTACAATGGTTAATTGACTTGTAGTGGTGTGTTTGAGGCGTGCACTAACCCCCTCTGGCATGTCTACGCTATAATCCAGCACTTGCAAGTTGAGCTGCGCCGACCCGACACAATCTCGCCTCATGTTCACATTCACGCTAGAGTGACAAAATACTTTACAGTAATTCAATATACACATAGCGACCTCACTTTATAAGACAATTTCGAAAATTACCCACCTCCATCGAGATTTCTTGTACTGTATTTGCAAAACTACTGCGCTGGTGAGCGTTGTAGTCATTGTAGTCCAGAGCTGCGCTTGGAGTATTTATGACAGTGTGATTCACTGAAGGAACCTGTAGGGGGAGCTTGGCAAATCTTGCTGAGTTCCGCTTTAAGACACTGCGTGGCCGCGGTCACTGAATGCTGTGTGTACGTTACTGACTAAACGAAAATTAAGCTGCAGCCAAGTGACTTTGTGCGACCCACCTTTTCTTACAGTGCAACCCACAATCGGGTCCCGACCCACAGTTTGAAAACCCCTGTACTAGGGCACCTTTAATGCATTAAGTAATGTTAAATAATGAGAACATATTATAAAGTGCTACCTGTTGTTCTTTATAATTTTTTTGCACTTTAATCTGTTTGAAACATTTTACTTTATATTTTTTGTGTATTGCATTATGGCATTTAAATGTTCCTTAAAGACTTCTTTTTGTTATAAGGAAAACAGTTCTTAAACCTGATATATTATGACAACACTTTTTTTGCAACTTATTTCAATATCGTATTAATACCATAAACATGGCTGTACAACATCGTCTGATCTGGATTTGTGAAATGTCCTGTGCTGGCAAACATGAACAGCATTTTTTTATTTAATTTATTTAATTCTCAACAGGTATGCTGCTGGGGGGCAGCATACCTGTTGAGGACAAAAATAGGATAAATAAGATGATCAAGAGGGCTGATACGATTACTGGTCTTAATCCAGACTAACTTGAGGTCATTGTGGAGAAGAGGACAAGGTCAAAATTAAAAATCATTTTGCTTTTTGAAGGCCATCCACTACACAACATTTTTAAAGAAGCTCATTCAGTGAGCGATTGATAATGCCTCGGTGCTCTAGTGAACGAATGAGAAGGTCTTTTGTCCCTGCAGCGGTCAGATATTTCAATGAACACCGTTAATTTTTTTAATTGTGAAACTGTATCATGTCTCACTGGTCCTTAATCATGTATTCATTGTGTCTTAATTTATCTGTGTGTTAACTGTGTGCTGAGTTTGTTGGTTGTATTGTCGAAGTTGGTGGCAAATCAAAATTCCCTAACGGGATTAATAAAGTTTTTCATTCATTCATTCATTCATTCATACTGTATACCGTAATAAAAGCTTCAGTCATTATCACAATATGACAATTTGATACCATCACATGCCTAGGCTGGGCATTGACACAAATTTCACATTGCCATATTCAATTACATGCTAAAACCTAGTCCGAGAGTTGTCATGATTGAAATATATTTAAAAGTGAAAAAATCTAAAAACATATCTTCTGTTGTAACAACTTACCTCAATATCTCCAATTTACACTTTATATTCTTCAGTCCAGTGCAGAGCTGCTTCACTCCTGAATCCTGCAGTTTATTGTTATTCATGTTCAGCTCTTTCAGATTAGTATCTGATCCCAGAATTGTAGCCAGAGCTGAACAGCTTTTGTCTGTTAAGTTACAATTATTCAACCTACAAGACAAATAAATTACAATCAGAATTAGATGGAACTTGTTTTATATACAAATATATATATATATATATATATATATTCCATTATTTAATATAAACAGACATTGTTGAAAAGTGTTTTGTTCTTCAGAAATTTAAGTTACACTATGTACATTATCGATTATTTATATTGAGTTGTGGATTCTGAGTTATATACTATACTTCATTCAATACCTGTGTAACACAACCAGGTGATCGTCATTAGACTAATTAATTGCTGCTTAAAATGGACTCTGAGTGTGTTTGTTACTCACACCCTGATGAAGGCAAAATCAGCGGTAACGTGATGTGCAGATGTGCAGACTGTGCACTTGTCATCTGTTTTAATATTTAGCCATGATGAAATAAAGCCTTTTTAAAGACCTTGGACCATCCTTAATTTTACAAGTTGAACTATCCCTTGCACCCAAAACCACCGAGACGGAACTCATTCCCCATGCAGCACTTCTTTTGCATTTTTTTTCTTTGAGATTATATAAATATCACGGTTCATGGGTTCACTGATTCACCCTCGTGTGGCTGTTTGAGTGTGTGCGTGAGGATTTGTGTGGGTGTTACCTTGTTTATGACTGATTTTTGATCTGTGCCAGCTGTGTCTTGTTTCAGAATCCTATTTAATGTGTGTGCCAACGTGTCGTGTTTGTCAGATCGTTGCAGGCTGTCCTGGTGTGTGTTCGCTCCCTTCCTTTGTGTCTTCCCAGATTTTGGATTCACTGGACTGTTCGTGTGTTGCCCTGCTTTCTGGGCTGGATTATTCCTCGGTCTCTGGTACCCATTGCAGCCCTGCATCACCCAGCTCACCACCTTCGGTTTCTTGCCTGCCTACGTTCTCTTGTTTATTGTTCTGTGAAACATCTGTCAATAAACCTGTATTTACTCACATTTAGATCTTCTGTACTTCTTTGTCGCAGTCGTGACAGAACGATCTGACCACCATGGATCCAGCGAGATCGTCCGACTTACAGGAATATCTGAATAAGAATGCCCAGTGCATGGACCAGTAAGATGAACAGGTATTGGCTACAGCTTGGGCCGTACAGGCTTTGGTGATGCAGATGACCGAGCTAACTACCCAAGTTCAACATCTGTCATCGGCCACTGCGCCAGCCACACTGTCCGTTTCCCACCCACCAGTGAACATCAACAACCAACACGAGCCACGTATCCCTACACCGGAGAGGTATGCTGGAGAACCGAATCTGTGTAGATAATTTTTAACGAAATGTTCAATTTTTTTTCTCTCTGCAACCTATAACGTTTTCTTCGAAGGAATCTAAGGTGGCGTTTGTCATGACGCTGCTGTCAGACGTAAAATTCCGGACTTTGGCAGCGGAGTGTAAGTGGAACGAGGAGGCGCAATGGGATATGTTCCTGCATGGGCTGGCTGACCATGTGCAACAGGAGATCTACACCTTGGAGTTACCAGTAAAGCTCGACGGATTGATTGAGCTGGTGTTACGAGTGGATGCCCGTTTACAAGAACGTGTGGATCATATGCGGCCAACGTCAAGGTTCGACTATACGGAGGACACTGGTGCCAGCGGGTGTAACATGGTCAGTCATCCGGTCGAACACAAGCCCATGCAGGTGGGTAGAGCTTGGCTCTCCCGGGAGGAGAGAGAACATTGGAGAGAGAGAGAGGACTGTGCATGTACTGTGGTAAAGCTGGACATTTCCTGAGAGAATGCCCCGTAAAAGGTCAAGCCTGGCAGTAGTAGGGAGGTTACTGTCGGGTGGCTTAACCATGGAGAAATCCTCATCAGCGTCTCTCCTTCCGGTGAGACTGCAATGGGTATCGGGGTATCACAGTTGCCAGGCTCTGGTTGACTCAGGAGTGGATGGAAACCTCCTGGACTATTCTTTGGCTAAACATTTACGGATCCCGATATTTCCACTTAACCAGACTATCTCAGTACACGCTCTCAACGGTCAAGAATTGCCGACCACCACGCACACAACGGGATCTTTGACACTCATCACATCCGGTAATCACACAGAACAGACTTTTTTTTTATCTCCAGGTCTCTGCTGGTGCCCGTCGTACTGGGTCATCTGTGGCTGGTCAAACACAGACCCAGGATCGATTGGGGCCAGGGTTCTGTGGTGGAATGGAGTAATCACTGTCACGCCTCTTGTCTGTTGTCTTGTTCTTCTGTGTCTCGTTCTGTGTTACAGGAGGAGTCGGTGAACCTGTCAAATGTGCCAGAGAACTACCTCGACCTGAAGGAAGTGTTCAGTAAGTCCCGGGCTGCTTCTCTTCCTCCGCATCGTCCCTATGACTGTTCTATAGAGTTATTGCCAGGTACTTCTCAGCCCAAAGGCAAGTTATATTCACTTTCTAATCCAGAAAGGGAGATCATGGAAAATATATTTCTGATTCTTTGGCAGCTGGACTCATCTGCCCTTCCTTGTCTCCGGTGGAGGCAGTTTTTTTTTGTGGGTAAGAATGCAGATGGTTCACTGCGGCCGTGCATTGATTACAGAGGACTGAACAACATCACGGTAAAGAACACTTATCCTTTACCGTTGATGTCTTCTGCCTTTGAACAGTTGCAGGGAGCGTCTCTTTTCACAAAATTAAATCTGTGCAACGCTTATCATTTGGTCCACATAAGGGAGGGGGATAAGTAGAAAATGGCATTTAATACCCCCTTTAATACCCCCAGAGGGCACTATGAATACTTGGTTATGCCATTCGACCTTTCCAACTCGCCCGCTGTTTTCCAAGCACTCGTCAATGACGTGTTGAGAGACATGGTCGATCAGTTCATTTATGTCTACAGGGACAACATATTGATATTTCTTCCTCCCTCCAGTGGCGCCCCCAGGAAATTTTAAATGGGGGTGGCCAGACGAGGTCATATCAAATCTTGGGGTGTCAAAAAAAAAATAAATATATAAATAAATATATATATATATATATATATATATGTTAAAACAGGGTGCGATTTTTGGGGGGGATGTTTTTTTTTGGGGGGTCTTTTTTTGGGGGGGGGTTCCCCACACACTCTTAATTTCTGACAGGAATACAAACCATTAAAAACAATCGGTAGTGATCTTTTGAATAGAATATCGAGAGACAAACTTCTACATTCAATCGCGTTTGCTCCCATTTATTTTAGATCACAGTGCATACACGTACACTTATAGTCCAAAAGTGCATTTACCTCAGATTTCTTTAGATAGAATAGAACCAGGGCCGTACGCATAAGTTTCATAATAATAATAATAATAATAATATATCTTATTTGTACTGCACTTTACATTTGAAACAAATCTCAAAGTGCTACAGTTAAGATCATTTAAGGAGGATAAAATACTAATAGATTTAATAGTTTAAAAGTCATAAGTTCTCCTAAAAAGAAATGTTTTTAGTCCTTTTTTAAAAGTCTCAATAGTTTGAGGTGCCCTCAGATGGTCGGGGAGGGCATTCCAAATCCGAGGAGTGGCAGAACAGAAAGCCCGATCACCCATAGTGCTGAGCTTTGTCTTGGGGAGAAGGAGGCGGTTTAAGTTTGTTGAACGGAGTGATCGAGTTGTAGTCGAGGGTGTGAGTAGTTCTTTCAGATGGGGGGGGGGCATTTCCATAGATGCACTGGTGGGTTAGAAGAGAGACCTTATATTCAATCCTGGCGGAAACAGGAAGCCAGTGAAGTGAATGGAGAATGGGTGTGATGTGATCGTATTTTCAAACTCTCATCAGGATCCTAGCAGCACTATTCTGAACATACTGCAGTCTCTGCAAGCTTTTGTTAGGGATCCCGATGAGAAGTGCGTTACAGTAATCCAGTCTGGAGGAGACAAAGGTGTGGACCAGTTTTTCAGCGTCTGCTAAGGTTAACGTTGGATGGAGTTTTGCAATATTTCTAAGATGGTAGAAAGATGTCTTGCAGAGGTTTTTGATATGGGCTTCAAAGCGGAGTTGTGGGTCAAATCTTACACCAAGATTGGTGACAGTTGTGGAGAGGGGAATGTCATGACCAGAGATAGTTATTCCAGTTATGGAGGAAGACTGGGTTTGATGTGGTGTGCCAACAAGAATTGCCTCAGTTTTAGAGCTGTTTAAGTGGAGGAAGTTGTGCTTCATCCACAGCCTTATCTCCTCCAGACAGACAGCGAGTGTTGAAGGCGGAGATGATGTTGGTGAAATTACAGGGGTGTGTGTTTCTGATTTCATGTACAGTTGTGTGTCATCATCATAGCAGTGAAATGAGACTCCATAGCGGCTAATGACATGGCCAAGGGGGATGATGTAAATGATAAAGAGAATGGGGCCAAGGACTGACCCCTGAGGGACCCCGCAGGTAACTGTGTGTTGCCGGGACCTTGCACTTCCAAGTGAAATGTACTCTGTTCTGTTAGTGAGGTACGATTTAAACCAGTTAAGAGCAGTGCCAGTGAGTCCAGTGGTTTGATGCAGCCGGTTAAGGAGTATGCCATGATCCACTGTATCGAATGCAGCAGACAGATCGAGGAGTATGAGGAGGGATGGTGAGCCTGCATCAGCTGTCATCCGTAGGTCGTTTGTGACTCTAACCAGGGCTGTTTCCGTACTGTGTGCAGAACGGAAACCAGACTGAAATTTTTTGAAAAGATTGTTGTATTTGAGATGAGGTGGGAAGCTACAACTTTTTCCAGTACTTTGGAGAAGAATGGGAAATTGGAAATGGGCCTGTAATTTGCAAGCACATCTGGGTCAAGGGTAGGTTTTTTGAGAAGTGGTCTGATTATGGCAGTTTTTAGAGCAGATGGTACATTTCCAGACTGGAGAGAGTGTTTTATTATAGTGGTAATCAGAGGACTTAGGACAGAGGTGTTTACTTTCACTAGAGCTGTAGGAAAAGGGTCGAGGGCACAGGTGGTAGGTTTCATCCTTTTAATTATCGTCTCAACCTCTTGCTGTGAGATTTCTGGAAAACGATGTAGGGGCTCCAAAATTGCAGGCTGTGAGTCGATAGTCAGGGTGGATAGTGATGAGGATCCAGGAAAGGTTGAGTGAATTGAGTCTATTTTTGTTTTGAAAAAGTCCAGGAACTTATTACAGTGCTCTTCTGTAGTTTCTGTAAGTGAGGGGGTTTGTGGATTGAGTAGATGATTTATGGTGGAGAACAACTGTTTGGAGTTTCCGGGATTTTTGATTTCTGATGACATTTGAGTAGAAATTTGACCGTGCTTCCATAAGTGACTTTGAGTAGTCCTTTCGGTGTTCCCGAAAAGCAAGCTTGTGCACAATGAGACCTGTGGTTTTGAATCTCCTCTCAATGGCACGCCCAGCTGCCTTCATTTTTCGTAGTTCACCGGTATACCATGGTGCTGATCGGGTGAAAGTGACTGTTCTGGTTTTGACCGGGGCATGAAGATCCAGAATGCTTCTGAGGGTGTTATTATAATAGTCCACAGAGTCCATGGGTGGTAGACAGTTTACAGAAAGGAGATGCTGGAGATCGGATGCCATAGTCTCTTGGTTGATGTTTTTCAGATTTCTGAAGCAAATTTGGCGTTTGGGCTTGATGAGGCTGGACAGTAAAGACATCGTCATAGAGATGGCCTTATGATCAGAAACTCCCAGATCATACACCAGAAGATTGCTGAAATAAACAGAGTTTGTAATGACTAGATCGAGAGTGTGGCCCCTGGTATGAGTGGGGGCATCGACAAGTTGTGTCAGATTAAAACAGTCGAGTAATTGGAGAAATTCTGCTGCAAAACGGCAGGTTGAAGAGTTGACATGAATATTCATATCTCAAAGTACGATGATATTAGCAGACATTGTACAGAAAGTTGAAAGAAGATTGGACATCTCTGGGATGAATGATGGGTTTGGTTTGGGTGGCCGGTGAATAAGAAGTATCATAGTGGAAAGAGGGTGCTTACATTTAAATGCAAGGCATTCAAATGAAGACAGCTCAGGCAGGGTTATCGGGGACAAGATCAGATCACTTCGGTGGATGACAGCCAGACCACCACCACGCCCTGTGCTGCGGGCTTTCTGTAAATAGCAGTAACCAGGGGGACAGGTCTCATTTAAAACTGAATAAACATCTGGTTGTTGCCAGGTTTCTGTAAGGCACATCATATCCAAACACTTTTCTAGAATATGATCATGTATGAGGTATGTGATTTGTTTGTGATGGATTGTGCATTAAAAAGTTCAATCTTGATATTCGTTGCAACAGTGTGTCTCTGTATTGGCCGAAGTAGACTGCCGAAGTAGATCCACTCCATGTTTTCTCTGGTTTCCATCCAAGTCAGTGCGTAGCGTTGTCATGGAAACTCCAGCGTCCTAGGAGTGACGGCGCCCTGATGACGTCAAGTCAAGTCAAGTCAAGTCAAGTCAAGTCACCCTTATTTATATAGCGCTTTTTACAATGCAGATTGTGTCAAAGCAGCTTTACATTGATAATTGGTATATAATTTTCCTTTTAAAGAAGAGGGTCAATGCAGGCAGATCAAAAGCACTGTTGAATAAATTTCAAGAATACTGTTGAATATCAAATGTCAAGTCAAATTAAATTAGATTAAATTAGGGCTGCACAATTAATCGTATTTTAATCACGATAACGATATCTGCTTCTCCCGATTGATTTTAAATAATCGTCACAATATTGGCCCACTCTATGAAAATAAACATAATTTGGAAATATTGGAAGTAATATTAGGAATTTCGCTGTTTTATCTTTTGAAGTTCCTAAAGGTTTTACCAGTTTTCATAATGTTGATCAGCTAGAAATGATTGTTCTTTGCTTTACGAATTTGCCGGGCAATTTGAATCTGGTTTGTCTTATTGCAAACGAATTGTGTTGCTTTAAAATCTAATGTGAATACATATTACAAAGCGCTCACCAAAACCATGTTTTGTATTGATTTACCATCTAACGAAGTTATCATAGTTGGTTAAATTAAGTTTTTGTGCCACCTACAGGCTTTTTAGGTGAAGTGTAGGTTGGTAAAGAACGTCTCAGGTTACGTATGTAACCATAGTTCCCTGAGATAGGGAACGAGACGCTGCGTCCGATAGGAACGCTTTGGGAACGCCTCCAGCGTGATAGCGTCTGATGCACGACTGTCAACTAGTCCAATGGCGAGAGTGAACGTCACGGGCGGGTGACGTCACGACCAGGAAAGGATAAATACACATCCGGTGCAACCGGCTTCAGCTAAATACTGCCGAGGCAAAACGATCACAGGGATGCAGGGAGTATGGCAACGCGACGCAGCGTCTCGTTCCCTATCTCAGGGAACTATGGTTACATACGTAACCTGAGACGTTCCCTTTCGAGGGAACTCGCGCTGCGTCCGATAGGAACGCTTTGGGAACGATATACCAAAACGCCATAATCACAAATACCTGTCTGTGTGAAACTCTGGCACACTTAAGACAGCAAAACCGATGATCCTGGAGCTGCATCCAGGTCAAGGTCATAATACCTTACAAAGGTGAGTGGCGAGGACCAACCGGCCGCATCGCAGATCTCTTTGAGGGAAACCCCCGAGACTAAGGCCTTGGAGGCCGCCATACTCCTAGTCGAATGTGCTCTGACAGCTAATGGACACTGCTGGCCAGAGGCCTCGTAAGCAAGTGAAATAGCCTCGACTATCCACTTGCTTACCGTGTGTTTAGATGCTGGACGACCTCTGTTATGTGGTCCAAAGCACACAAATAACTGATCTGCTTTCCTCCACAGGGCAGTTCTGTGGACATATGTGTCCAATGCTCGCACTGGACACAGCAGATTCGACTTCTCCTGGTCTGGTGTAATGAATGGAGGAGGATAAAAGGCTTGCAGCACAATAGGCCTTGGAACATTAGTCAAAACCTTCGGAATATATCCAGGTTTGGGGTAAAGGAAGGCTTTGACCATCCCCGGAGCAAACTCAAGACAGGTCGGGGACACTGAAAGGGCCTGAAGGTCTCCTACTCTTTTAAGGGATGATACGGCGAGAAGGAAGACAGTCTTAAGTGTCAGGAACTTATCTGAGACTGACTCAATAGGCTCAAATGGAGCTGTAGATAGGCCTTCTAACACAATAGCCAAATCCCAAGCAGGGACCCTTGTGCGCATCGCAGGCCTCAGCCTCTGGGTGCCACGGAGGAAACGAATGACTAATGGGTTCTTCCCAACAGTAGTACCATCCACATGGGCATGGTAAGCAGATATAGTCGACACATAAACTTTAAGTGTAGATGGGGTTAACCCAGATGAGAAACGGCACTGTAGGAACTCAAGTACTGAACCAATCGGGCAGTAGACTGGATCCAACTGTCGTTCTTGACACCAGGAAGTGAACAGTTTCCACTTCAGGGCATATAGTTTCCTCGTGGAAGGAGCTCTGGACTGAAGAATGGTCTCTACAACCTCAGTTGAGAGACCAGCTTCTATGAGCTTGGCCCCCTCAGAGGCCAAACCCACAGATTCCACATTTCTGGACGGGGATGCAGAATCGTGCCCCCCGCCTGAGACAGGAGGTCCCTCCTGATCGGAATCTTCCAAGGTGAGCCATCGAGAAGAGCTATCAGGTCCGAGAACCATATGCGGCTCGGCCAGTGAGGTGCTACTAGCAATAGAGTTATCCCTTCCTGGCGAACTTTCTCCAGAACTCCCGGGAGCAAAACAACTGGGGGAAATGCATACAGACGCAGCCTCGGCCACGTCTGTACCATGGCGTCCAGCCCCAGAGGAGCTGGATGTGTGAGGGAGAACCAAAGTGGACAGTGCGTCGTATCCTGAGACGCGAACAGATCCACTTCCGCTTGGCCATAAATCTCCCATATGAGCTTCACCACCTCCGGGTGAAGTCTCCATTCCCCTGGCCTCAGCCCCTGCCTCGACAGAGTGTCTGCTCCAATATTCTGAATCCCTGGAATATAGATAGCTCTCAAGGAGAGCATCTTCCCCAGAGACCACAGGAGGATCTGTTGCGCCAGTTTGTATAATGGGCGCGACCGCAGACCCCCCTGCCGATTTATATAGGAGACCACCGATGTGTTGTCTGTTCTGACTAACACATGATGGCCCCTCAGGTCTGGAAGGAAGAACTTCAATGCATTGAAAACTGCCATCATCTCCAGGCAATTTATGTGCCACGAGAGCTGATGACTCTTCCACAGACCCTGAGCTGAGCGGTCTTCCATTACCGCTCCCCAGCCTGTGAGAGAAGCGTCCGTCGTCAAAGTGACACGACGACACCGAGCTCCTAACACAGGGCCCTGGGACAGGAACCAATTCTTCTTCCATATGATCAAGGCGTGGAGACAGCGCCGCGTGATCTTGATCATACGAAGTGGGTTGCCCCTCGGGGAAAACCCTTTGGTCCTGAGCCACCACTGTAAGGGTCTCATGTACAGCAGGCCAAAAGGTATCACGTTGGACGCTGCTGCCATCAGACCCAACAGTCTCTGAAACTGCCTTACAGTGCGTGACTGGCCTAGCTTCAATTCTTTTACGGCTGATAGAATAGCAGTGATGCGAGCTGGAGAGAGACATGCTCGCATTGTCACTGAATCCCAAACCACACCAAGAAAAGTGGTCCTCTGTTGTGGAGTAAGAACGCTTTTCTTGGCATTCAGTCTCAACCCCAATTTCCGAATGTGTGCGAGAACGACATCTCGATGCCGAACCGCCATCTCCTCTGACTGTGCCAAAATCAACCAGTCGTCGATATAATTCAGGATGCGTATGCCCTGCAGCCTGAGCGGGGCCAGCGCTGCATCTACACATTTTGTAAATGTGCGGGGTGAGAGAGCTAGGCCGAACGGAAGAACCCGAAATTGGTACGCTTCGCCCCCGAAAGCGAACCTCAGGAACTTCCTGTGCTGTGGAAGGATGGAGATATGGAAGTATGCGTCCTTGAGATCTATTGTGACAAACCAATCCTCGGATTTGATTTGAGTCACGATTTGACTTAACGTCAGCATCTTGAATTTTAGCTTTTGAACTGCTCGATTCAGATGACGTAGATCTAAAATAGGGCGCAATCCCCCATCCTTTTTTGTAACCAAGAAATACCGGCTGTAAAACCCCGACTCCCTGTCGGCAACCGGAACCCTCTCTATAGCCTCCTTTGCTAATAAGGTTTTTATTTCTTGTTCCAACACCAAAGCCTGCTGAGGAAGCACTGACGTATGCAGCACTCCTTTGAATAGAGGTGGACGGCACCAAAACTGGATTTTGTACCCTTTCTCTATAATTTGCAGGACCCAACGTGAGATATTTTGAAGAGATTTCCACTCTACCAGAAAATCTACTAAGGGAACCAGCCTCTCGAGGCTGGCCTCTGGTGTTTTGTTCACAGCACATTTTTGATGTAAATTTATCCTCCTCAGAGGATGTGACGCAGTGTCGTGTTGATGTTCTGAACACTGCGTCACTAATTCGGTGGGAACCGCTGCGCCCCGAAGCACCAAGGGTGGCGGGGTTGGCAGAACGGCCCCCTGAGGGCCACGAGGTGGAACGGGCACCGTATACTGAGGTGTGTACCGCACCACCACGTGTGGGGCTGCCCTCAGAAGTCTGACGCCACTGGCGTCAGGACTTCTTCTGCCCAGCCTTCTTCGCCTGAAGCAAAACCCTCAGGTCTGTCTTCGGCTTGGAAGGCTTGGGCTGAGAGTGCCGTCCCGGCCCACCGTGTCTTTGGGGTGGAGCTCGAGAGGCGACACTCTCTTTCTGCTGCGCTCGGTACGAGGAGCTGTACGGCTGGGACTGCTCACGCCCAGCAGCCCCAGAAGGTGGATGGCGGCGTGGAAGATACTTTTTAAACGCCTCCGCCTGCTTCTTAGCTTCCTGGAACCTGTCGACAACAGATGTGACTGCGTCGCCGAACAGGCCAGAAGGTGCAAGCGGAGCGTCGAGGAGAAAGGCCCTGTCTTTATCCTTCAATTCAGACAGATTAAGCCACAGGTGCCTCTCTGTCGCCACCAAGGCTGCCATAGACCGCCCAACAGCTCTGGCGGTCTCCTTTGTGGCTCTTAGAGACAGATCTGTGGCTCGACGAAGTTCTCGAACAGCGTCCGAGCCAATCCCCTCCCCGCCATCCAAATCCTTCAACAGGTCTGCTTGGTACGCTTGCAACACAGCCATAGTATGCAAGCATGCACCAGCCTGACCTGCTGCCGTATACGCGTTTCCCACTAACCCTGATGTAGCTTTTAGTGGTTTAGTGGGAAGCGTGGGGGCCTTCAGGGACGATGCTGAACCCGGGGACAGATAACTCGCAAGCGTCTGTTCAACCCGGGGCATCGCCCCATAACCATGCTCTTTCAGCCCTCTTATATTAGAGTAGTGTTTCACATGAGGGCTGAAAAGACGTGATGAATATGGCTTTTCGAGTTTTCCAAGTTCCCAAGTTTCCAAGTTTTAGATATCTCATCATGCAAATCAGGGAAAAAGGGAAGGCCCCGTGGTGGAAGTGCTTTGTTTGATGACAGAAACCGCTCGTCCAGTTTGCTTTTTGGACGAGCGCCAAGATTCTCGGCTGGCCACTCGATGTTTAATTTTGACACAGCACGAGAAAGCACATCCACCAGCTCCTCGTACTCAGGGGAAAGTGATGGCGAGTCATCTTCCCCCATATCGACGCTCAGCACGTCTAATTCCTCAGAACCAGAGTGCTGATGCGACGAGCCCTCTCCCTGGGCGGAAGAAGCCGCGGGGCGGGCTTCCGACACCAGAGAGGGGGCGCGGGATCTGCCAGGTGAAGGCTGAGAAAAAGCACTCGTGCTCGTCTCAAGCCCCGCTGACAAATCCATCTGCGAGCCCCACGACATCTTTCTCCGCGCTGCCTCGGCAGCAGCGGGTCCAGAGCCGTGGGGAACGCTTGCCTGCGCACTTTCCTCGAAAAGTGCGAGGCGGGAGCGGAGCGTTCTCAGGGGAAGTTTTTCACAATGCTCGCATTCAGCCCCCTCGAAGGCTGAAAGAGCATGCTCCGCTCCCAAACACATAACGCACAAATCGTGTGTATCCCCACCCGAGAGAAAACGAGGGCAGGGAGGAGCACACGGTTTAAATGCTTGTGTGTTCGCCATGACTGATATATATTGTGCTGTATGATAACGGGACAGACAACAATAAATAGACAAAGACAGTTTCACATAGAGCGCTTTTGCTGAGGCAGAAAAGCTGAAGCCGGTTGCACCGGATGTGTATTTATCCTTTCCTGGTCGTGACGTCACCCGCCCGTGACGTTCACTCTCGCCATTGGACTAGTTGACAGTCGTGCATCAGACGCTATCACGCTGGAGGCGTTCCCAAAGCGTTCCTATCGGACGCAGCGCGAGTTCCCTCGAAAGGGAACTTGCAAAATTACAGTTACATTACTCTTTTTGATAGAATAAACGTGATTAATAATCGTGATTATAATTTTGAGGAAACTGTGGCACTGGCTGTCGTGTCGATGAGGCCTTCACAATGGATGATCTAGTCGACTCGATCTCTGCTGATACTTCAGGGCTGCGTTGTGGTCGTATCAAGGCTCCGGTCTTCGGTCTCATCTGGATACGGCCTGAATCCGGTTGACTACGGTAAACCTCGGGATAAACAGAAAGACTAATATTAGCGTAGATGCCATTCTTTTTCTGATGTAACGAGTACATCTGGTGTTATAGGAAGTGTTCCCGGTTCCGGCTGAACTAATTTATGCAGCCTAATAATCCTTTAACGGATTTGAAAATATAAATTTATAATGTGTTATGTGTATGCCAGGTTAAAGAGATGCGTTTTTAGTCTAGATTTAAACTGACAGAGTGTGTCTGCATCCCGAACAATGCTAGGAAGGTTGTTCCACAGTTTGGGTGCCAAATAGGAGAAGGATCTACCACCTGCGGTTGATTTGATATTCTAGGTATTATCAGCTGGCCTGGATTCTGAGATCGCAATAAACGTGAGGGACTATAATGTATTAAGAGCTCACTTAGGTACTGGGGGGCTAAACCATTTAGTGCTTTGTAAGTAGTTAGCAAGATTTTAAAATCTATACGATGTTTAACAGGAAGCCAATGCAGTGACGACAGAACTGGGCTAATATGGTCATACTTCCTAGTTCTAGTAAGAACTCTAGCTGCTGCATTTTGTACGAGCTGTAGTTTATTTATCAAGCGGGAGGAACAACTACCCAGTAGAGCGTTACAGTAATCTAACCTCGAGGTCATGAACGCATGAACTAACTGTTCTGCATTCTTCATTGAGAGCATATGTCGTAGTTTAGAGAATGCGGTTTTACAGATGCTAGTAACATGGCCTTCAAATGAAAGATTGGTATCAAAGAGCACACCCAGGTTCCTAGCTGACGACGAAGACTTAACAGAGCAGCCATCAAGTGTTAGACAGTATTCTAGGTTATTACGTGAAGAAGTTTTTGGTCCAAAAATTAGAATCTCTGTTTTTTCTGAATTTAGTAGTAGGAAATTACTGGTCATCCAGCTTTTTATATCAGCTATACATTCTGTTAATTTTGTGAATTGGTAAGTTTCGTCAGGGCGCGAAGAAATATAGAGCTGAGTATCATCAGCATAACAGTGAAAACTAACGGCATGCTTCCTAATGATATCTCCCAAGGGTAGCATGTACAGAGTGAAAAGCAATGGTCCTAGTACTGAGCCTTGCGGTACTCCATATTTAACTTGTGATCGATATGACATCTCATCGTTTACTACTACAAACTGATAACGGTCAGATAAGTATGATTTGAACCATGCCAATGAAATTCCACTAATGCCAACATAGTTTTCAAGTCTATTTAAGAGAATATTGTGATCAATAGTGTCAAATGCAGCACTAAGATCCAGTAACACTAATAGAGAGATACAACCACGATCTGATGATAAGAGCAAATCATTAGTAACTCTGACAAGAGCAGTCTCAGTACTATGGTACGGTCTAAATCCTGACTGGAAATCCTCACAGATATTATTTCTTTCTAAAAAGGAACATAGTTGCGATGAAACTGCCTTTTCTAGTATTTTTGACAGAAAAGTAAGATTTGAGATTGGCCTATAATTGACTAATTCTTTAGGATCTAGTTGTGGTTTTTTAATAAGAGGTTTAATAATAGCCAGCTTAAAAGTTTTTGGTATGTATCCTAATGACAAAGATGAATTAATGATATTAAGAAGAGGATCTATGACTTCTGGAAGCATCTCTTTCAATAGCTTAGTCGGTATAGGATCTAACATACATGTGGTTGATTTTGATGATTTAACAAGTTTAGACAATTCTTCCTCTCCTAAAGCAGTAAATGAAATGAATTTTTCCTCAGGGACACTACAATGCAATGTCTGACACGATACTGTAGTAGATGGTTGCATGGTTATAATTTTCTCTCTAATATTATCAATCTTGCAAGTAAAGAAGTTCATAAAGTCATTACTGCTGTGCTCTTTGGAAACATCAGAAGTTGAAGCTTTATTTCTTGTTAATTTAGCCACTGTATCAAATAAATACCTAGGGTTGTGTTTATTTTCTTCTAAGAGTTTTGAAAAATAGGCAGATCTAGCAGTTTTTAAGGCCTTTCTGTACTCAATCATTTTCTCTCTCCACGAAATGCGAAATACTTCTAGTTTTGTTTTCTTCCAGCAACGCTCCATTTTTCTGGCTACAGTTTTTAGGGCCTGAGTGTGCTCACTGTACCATGGCTTTTGATTAAATTCCTTAATCTTTTTTAAACGCAAAGGAGCAACTGAATCTAATGTGCTGGAAAAGACAGAGGCAATAGTTTCTGTTGCAGCATCGAGGTCTTCTAAGCTGTCTGGTATGCTAAGGCGATGAAACTGATCAGGAAGATTATTTATAAAGCGATCTTTAGTGGTAGAAGTGATGGTTTTACCATATTTATGGCGGGGAGGCAGTTTAGCCTCTTTGACTAAATGTAGTATACACGAGACTAGATAATGATCTGAGATGTCGTCACTCTGCTGCAGAATTTCAACGGCATCAATATCGATTCCATGTGACAGTATTAGATCTAGGGTATGATTACGACAATGAGTGGGTCCTGACACGTGTTGTCTAACACCAATAGAGTTTAGAATGTCTGTAAATGCCAATCCCAATTTTTTATTATCTACATGGATATTAAAATCACCAACAACAAGGACTTTATCTGCATCTAGTACTAACTCTGATAGAAAATCAGCAAATTCTTTAATAAAGTCTGTATGGTGTCCTGGTGGCCTGTATACAGTAGCCAGCACAAATGTCAACTTACATAATGTTACGTAAAGCACCATCACTTCGAAGGAATTATATTTGAAAGACTTTTGACTAATACGGTAAATATTACTATAAATTACAGCAACACCTCCCCCTTTGCCTTTCTGTCGAGGATTGTGTCGATAATCATAACCTTGAGGGCTAGACTCATTTAAAGTAATGTAATTGTCCTGTTTTAGCCAGGTTTCTGTCAAACATAGCACATCTAGATTATTGTCTGTGATAATATCATTTACAATAAGTGCTTTTGAAGAAAGTGATCTAATATTTAACAATCCAAGCTTTATCATTTGTTTATCATTATTATCTCTATTTTTTATTTGTTGAACATCAATTAAATTTTTTCCATTAAATGGGTTTGGAAGTTTTTTGTTTTTATTAATTATTTATTAATGACGTGTTCGAGATGTGACGGTGCGCACGCCAGACCAGATGGATGAGATGTTGTGATCAGACCGGGAGAAAACAAACTTTCGACAGCAACTTTTGTGAATGTAACGGGGCCGGCGAAGGAGTCCAAATTGTTTAATGACTGATGTACACGATGGAGTGGTATAGTTGTTGAATATCTTAAGTTGAATGGCTGAATAGTTCAGCATTATGCCAGTTGTGGAGAGTGGTCTGCTTGCCACAAGCCACGTCCGTGATGCACAGAGGAAAGCCAACAGACACAGCAAGCAAACAAACGTGACCACGGGTGAACACCTCGCGATTATCGGCAGCGACGAACAGACACGGGAATCCCCAAGCGATAGCAAACTGGTAGGTAAGCAGCCGCTTGAGTCGGTGGAATCCGTACAGAACACATACAAATCCACAATATTTACTAGTGAGCAGCGACACTAGTATAACTTACTGAACATATTACTGGTCGATAAACGTTATGTTATAGATTATACCATGACAACAACAACTGTTGCACTGTAGAGGGTTTTCAGTTAGAGAAACGGAGAAGCGGCGAACAAGCCACGCCAGCGTCCTCTCCTGCTCCCGCCGTCATAATTACCGAGGTAACAAAACAGTTTGCTGGGGGGTTCAGGGGCATGCTCCCCCGAGAAAATTTATATTTCCCTGGTGTACACGTGCATTTTAAGATGTTTTAAGGCCAACAAACTGGATAAATAGCTTTAAATAGCTTTAAAACCACACACCGTTTTGAGGTAGTTTTAATTGCATATTTGGCAATTCCATGACTTCATTTACGACAGAACAACGACGGTGCATGCTCGTAGTTTCTTTTGCGCTTCATTTAAAAGCTATAATAAAGTAAGCTAATATGCAGCTTGCGCGCTGCAAGCACAGTATAACAGCTGATTGGACAGTCATGTTCATTTTTCTGAATTTTACTTACATTGCCTGACAACATCTCATCTGTTCACGCAGTTCACTGTTCAACTGAAGCTCCCTCATCGTCACCTGTAGCCTATCTTTTCCAGTTTTCATTGATTCAACTTATTAGTTCAAAAAGCTGATTCATTCAGTAAAGAAACAGTGCCATTTGTTGCTCAGGGACGCAATTATGGGACGTGAATTTACACTATGCATTTATATTTAGTAGTAGGCTACCCACTGCAAAATCATACTGGGTTGGCCAGGCTTTATACAGGTCCTTTGTGTCTTCCCAGGTTTATACCACTGGCCGCCCCTGCCTCTCTCCAGGAACATGATCAACATGTCAGACGAGTGCTCCAAAGGCTGTTAGAGAATGGGCTTTTTGTCAAGGCGGAGAAATGCGTATTTCATGCACAGTCAGTTCTGTTTTTGGGTTATATCGTCTCGTCCAAGTGAGTACGCATGGATCCTGACAAGGTTAAGGCTGTCGTGGATTGGCCAATCCCAGATTCTCGTAATGCCCTGCAGAGGTTTCTGGGATTCGCTAATTTTTACCGGCGTTTTATTCGCAATTTCAGCCAACTAGCCGCTCCTCTGACCGCCTTGACCTCCACCACAACTACGTTCAGGTGGTCTAATGCAGCTGAGGCTGCATTTTCCAACCTCAAGAGCCACTTCGTTTCAGCTCCCATACTTGTAACCCCTGATCTGTCACGTCAGTTTGTGGTGCAGGTTGATGCATCAGAGGTGGGGGTAGGCGCAGTTCTCTCCCAGCATACCGTCGCGGACGACAAGATGCACCCATGCGCGTTTTTTTCTCATCGTTTATCTGCTGCCGAATGCAATTATGACATTGGTAACAGAAAGTTGTTGGCGATCAAGTTAGCATTGGAGGAATGGTGTCACTGGTTGAAAGGGTCGGGGGTACCTTTTATCGTCTGGACCGATCACAAGAATCTGGAATACATCAGGTCCGCTAAACAATTGAACTCTAGGCAGGCTCGGTGGGCTCTTTTTCGTCCCGGGTCTAAGAACATCAAGCCCGATGCTTTGTCTCGTATTTTTGATCGTTCTGAGCACCCTTCTACTCCCGAGTGCTTTTTACCCAAGAGACTTTTTGTCTCTTCGAATCGAGGGTCCGCACGGCCTTAGAAGGGGTAACGCCTCCGCCCGGGTGCCCACCAATTCGTTTATTTGTGCCAGAGGAATTACGGTCAGACGTTATCCAGTGGGGTCATGGTTCTAATGAGGCTTGTCATCCAGGAGTCAGTCGTACCAGTTTTTTGGACAAACAACGATTTTGGTGGCCCTTTATGGCTCGTGACATTCAAAGCTTTGTTTTGGCTTGCTCAGTCTGTGCTCGAGGTAAGACTTCCAATCGTCCCCCAGATGGGCTTCTGCAACCGCTATCTATCCCTTCGAGACCCTGGTTCCAGATAGTGCTAGATTTTGTTACAGGCCGCCCTCCTTCACAGGGTAATACAGTAATTTTAACCCTAGTGGAATGGTTCTCAAAGGCGGCACATTTTATTCCCTTGCCCAAATTACCTTCAGCCAAGGAGACAGCGGTTACTGTCATAGATCACGTCTTTCGTATTCATGGCCTCCCGGTAGACATGGTCTCCATCAAGGATACCAGTTTACTTCCAAATTTTAGAAAGAATTTTGTCGTTTGCTGGGGGCGACTGTGAGTCTGTCATCTGGGTTTCATCCCCAGAGTAACAGGCAAGCTGAAAGAGCCAACCAGGACTTGGATAGAGTGTTACGATGTCGGGTGACTCAGAATCCTTCCTCCTGGAGTCAGCAGCTCTCATGTGTGGAGTACGCCCACAATTCGTTACCAGTGTCTGACACGGGCCTGTCACCATTTCAGTGTAGTTTAGGGTACCAGCGACCTATTTTTCCTAGTCTGTAATCCAAAGTCGCAGTCCCCTCCACCCACGCCTTCGTCCAGAGGTGTCGTCACACATGGAGAAGAGCCTGTGAGACTCTTCTTCAGGTGGGAGCGCGCACCAAGGCTCAGGCCGATCGCCACCGGCTGAAGCCACCCGTATACATTGTCGGTCAAAAAGTGTGGCTTTCTTCTAAGAACATTCCTCTTCACTCCGTTTGTAATAAACTTGCACCCAAATTCATTGGCCCGTTTCCTGTCACTAAAATCCTTAGTCCAGTGACAGTCCGCCTCAAATTTCCTCCGGCGTAAAGGAGAATCCATCCCGTTTTCCATGTTTCCAAAATCAAACCTTTTTTTCATTCCCACATTAATCCGCTGGTTCCGGTTCCCCCCCGCCACGTCTCGTAGATGGGGAACCTGCTTATTCGGTTCATCGTATTTTGGACGCTAGACGGAGGGGATGCGGATTTCAGTACTTGGTGGACTGGGAAGGTTACAGTCCGGAGGAGAGAAGTTGGGTCCCTGCCAGGGACATCCTGGATCAATCAACAGGTAGGTTCTCCTGGGAACGTCAAGAGGCATTCTTAGGAGAGGGGGTACTATCAAGGTTCATGGGTTCACTGATTTACCCTCATGTGGTTGTTTGAGTGTGTGCGTGAGGATTTGTGTGGGCGTTACCTTGTTTATGACTGATTGTGATCTGTGCCAGCTGTGTCTTCTTTCAGCGTCCTATTTAATGTGTGTGCCAACGTGTCGTGTTTGTCAGATCGTTGCAGGCTGTCCTGGTGTGTGTTCGCTCCCTTCCTTTGTGTTTTCCCGGATTTTGGATTCACTGGACTGTTCGTGTGTTGCCCTGCTTTCTGGGCTGGATTATTCCTTAGTCCATGGTACCCATTGCAGCCCTGCATCACCCAGCTCACCACCTACGGTTTCTCGCCTGCCTACGTTCTCTTGTTTATTGTTCTGTGGAATATCTGTCAATAAACCTGTGTTTACTCGCATTTGGATCTTCTGTACTTCTTTGTCGCAGTCGTGACAATATATAAAATCAGGGCTCGACAACAAGGACTGCTGGATGGCCAAGGGTGGAGATGACCCTTGGGACAGTTGATGGAACGGTCACTTGCCCGATTGGGCCAGTGCTGCATCGTCTACGTACGATGATATCTAACTGTTGTTGAGATCTGAAATCTTTAAGAGTCAGTGGTCCATTGCAGTCCTTAATGTACCAGCACAATAACATGTGTTTGGATGTGTGGGACGCGAGTTGGAAAAGGTTGGGAACCACTGATCTATGTATTGCATTACATTGTTTTGCCCCCCAAAATTAAAACAACAGAACTAAAAATATTATGAAATTAAGCATTTAAAATAACATTTTATTGGGAGATATAGTGTAACAACTGATAATATGTATTTTAAATAGTCTGTTATACCCTGGATGAGACAAAAACATGACTAAACATTAATGGACTTACAGAGCTCTTCTGGAGGTTTTGATGACTGCTGATAATCTAATGACACACTCGTCTGATTTCTTGAATTTCTGAAGATCAAACTCCTCCAGTTCTTCCTCTGATGTCAGCAACACAAAGACCAAAGCAGACCACTGGGCAGGTGAAAGGTCACCAGATGAGAGACTTCCTTTGCTAAGGTGGGTCTGGATCTCCTTCACCAGAGTTTGGTCGTTCAGTTCATTCAGACAGTAGAACAGATTGATGGATCTCTCTGCAGGCAGATTATCTTCTAATTTCTGCTTGATGTACTGAACTATTTCCTTGTTTCTCTGGACATTGTCGTCTTGCTGTGATAACAGACCCCGTAAGAGTCTTCGATTGGACTGGAGTGACAGACCGAGGAGGAAGCGAAGGAAAAGGTCCAGGTGTCCATTGTCACTCTCGAGCGCCTTGTCCACTGCAGTCTTGAGAAAATCAATCATGGTTTCATTTTTGTTTTCCTGTTCTGTAGACTCATGATCAAACACACTTGTCTTGTTGATGTCTAGAAACAGATGTGCATAAAGGGCTGCAATAAACTCTTGAATGCTCAAGTGAACAAAGCAGTACATGGTACCAAGAGTGATCCCTGTTTCCTTCATAAAGATCTGGGTACACATGCCTGAGTACACTGATGCCTTATAGACATCAATACCACAGGCTTCCAGGTCTGTGTCATAGAAGATCACGTTGTTTCTTTCAAGCTGATCAAATGCCAGTTTCCCCAGTGAAAGAATGGCATCTTTATCCCAGGAAACATTTGCTGTGTATTCCCTATCATACTTTCGGCGGCTCTGCTGGATCTGAAAGCGGAGAAAGTGTGTGTACATTTGTGTCAGAGTCTTGGGAGTGTCTTCAGTATTTGATCTCTGAGGTGTTTTAGAGATCTCATCAGCCTGATTGATTTTCACATCATTATTTCTTTTCTTCTCCAGAATGTTCTGGAGAACAGTGGCTGAAATCCAGCAGAAGACTGGGATGTGGCACATGATAAAGAGACTCTTTGATTGTTTAACATGATCAATGATTGTGTTGGCCTGATTCTGATCCGTGAATCTTTTCTTGAAGTACTCTTCCTTTTGTGCATCATTGAATCCTCGTATCTCTGTCAGCCGGTCGATACAGTCAGGAGGAATCTTACTGGCAGCTGCTGGTCTGGTGGTGATCCAGATGAGAGCAGAAGGAAGCAGTTTCCCCTTCATGAGGTTCGTTAGGAGAACATCCAGAGAGGCTGGTGACGATACATCACGCCACGTCTCATTACGATCAAACTTCAGAGGAAGGCGACATTCGTCCAATCCATCAAGGATGAACAGGACTTTCAACTCATTCCTTCTTGTGAGGTTCAGTCCTTTTGTCTCTGGGAAAAACTGAGTTATAAGGTCCATCAAACTTAGTGTTTTTTTCTCCATTAAGTTCATCTCTCTGAATGGAAGAGGAAATATGAATCTGATATCTTGATTTTCTTTTCCTTCAGCCCAGTCCAAAACAAACTTTTGCACAGAGACTGATTTTCCGATGCCAGCGACTCCTTTTGTCAGTACAGTTCGGATCTCCTTGTGTTGTTCAGGAGCTTCAAACAATTGTGTGCATTTAACCTGCATCTCTTGAGATTCATGACGCCTGGAAGCAACTTCAATCTGTCTGACCTCATGTTCAGTATTGACCTGTTCACTGCCACCCTGAGTGATATAGAGATCTGTGTAGATGTTATTCAGAAGTGTGGAGTCTCCTTGATTCGCAATTCCTTCATACACACATTGATACTTCTTCTTTAGGCCACATTTGAGCTGATGAATGAAGAACAGCTCATCTAAACACAGGAACAGAAAATAGATAGTTTTAGTCTTAATTTTCTCTCCTACATTTATAAGTGTCAATCTGACAGATGATCATGAGTCTCTGACCTTCTAGAGCATCAGCAGCTTCATCTTGCTTCATCTCTCTCAGGTAATGTAGTGTGATATCAAGAGCTGCTGCTTTGGTACTGCATCCATTCTCATTAAAGTCCTTCACAAAGTGTTGTGTGTTCTCTTTTTGTAATATTTTCTTAAACTTTTCTAGTTCATTCTTCAGAAATGGGATTATTTTGCTTTCAAGATCCTACAAACACAGTAAGAAAAAAATATAAGACAAAGAACAACACAATTTAACCAGATTTACATCCATATTTTATCAAAACTATTTATTTAGATATTAAAAATATTTGTAATAAAACAGTTAAAAAACAAAAATGTTAATTTGCTGTAATTTTTAAGACAAAAAAAGTACAAAACACCATATTTTTTATTATTTATTATTCATGGGTTCTTAAAATTTCTATTCTAGTATTTGTGCAAGAAATGTTTAGTAACCTATTTATTTGTTTTAAATATATTATAAACATTTATGAAACTTTTCTTACCTGGAAGATCTCTAGAAGATTATATCTGAAACTCTTGTGTTTCTTGTGAGTCTGAACATCTGAGTCTAATGTCTCCCATTGAAGCCTGTTAGACAATACAATAAAATACTGCATTTACAACAAAACTAGGGCTGGAGGATACAGCTAAAAAAAATGATCATGATTTAATGTTTCATATTGATCAGTATCGATAATTATTGAAAACATTTTAGTAGAAAAAATTTTTTTGAATGTATTTTTGATTAAGGCAAACAACAAATAATTTTAAAACAAAGCAAAATAAAATGTAAACAAATGTTTCTCATATTTTATATGACGATTAAATAAGTGTTAAAGAAACTTGGAGCTGCACAATTCTGAATAAATTGAGAACCTTTTTTAGTTTGTTTCAAATCGAGATCTAAATAGACAACTAAATGAAATAATTACTAGAGGTTCTGACAAAATATTAATTGCTGCAGTCTGTTTTTAAATTTGAAATATTTTTGAATTAATTATTTTTAAAAATCTGTTTGGATGTATGATTCAATGACACACCCATAAATACTTGTTTCATTACTGGATGAATCAGTGTATTTGAAAGAATCTGTTGAACGAAGATTCGACATCAGATACATTTTTTAACACTCACTTATCATCACCTGGTGGTGAAACAATGTAATCGATAAATGCGTCGTTTTCAGTTTTCATGTTTCAATATTTGCTCTATTTTGATTGATAAAAATAAACATTAGTGTTTTATCTGAACTATAAACTTTTTTCTCTGTACTTCTGTAATAATCTGAATATTTGTAACACAAATAAAGATACTGTGTGGTTGAAAACACTGTTTGTGCAGCTGTTACAGTTTTTCTCAGTCGCTTTGGTGCATTTCTCACATCACTCTTTACATTTGCACAACAGTTAGTTCAATCTCCACAACATTTAGTCATTTGTGCACATCATAGTAGCAGTTTCTCATTCCTTCGAACAAATTGCAAATGCTTTTGGACATGCATCAATTGCTTTCATACAACTCTCTGCTATTTACAACATTATCATTTGCTTATGTCATGTCAGTCAAAATTAACTATACTTGTGAATGCTGAATAGTCATTCCATATAAAACTAATAGTCCTCATTTCATTGCTTGAGTCATTACATACAAAAATTTTGAACTAGTTGTCAAAATCTGTCAAGCAAATTTTACACATTTTTTTAAAATCTTTTTTTCCTGAAAATGTCTCCTAAATTGAACAATTTCTCTCAAGTGAATCTCAACTTTCACTGATGAGAAGGGGTGTGTGAAGCATTAGTTGCAACCAATGATAAGCCACTTCTCTACAATCACTGTCAGAGCTGAATCCCATAAACCCCCACTTTACAAGCATATATGAACCAAGCAGGACATAGTGTGTACCATTTCTACAATACTGTGACACAGAAATGGAAGGTCAGCCTCATGGAAGAGGGTAAGGGTGCGGGGAAGAAGGGGAAGGGGACAAAACAGGGGAAGAGGAAGAAGAGGCCAATAGGCAGATCCCTGATGAAATCAGGGCTACAATTGTGGATCATGTTGTCAATCAGCCTCACAATGGCTGAGGCTGGTCGAAGGGTGCAGCCAAATGTTGGGAGAACCACTGTAAATTCAATTATTCAAACATTTCGTTGGGAGAACATGTGTGTATAAATGGACAGTAATTCAGCACTAAACAATCTGCACTGGACTACTGCCATCGTGTCATACATGAAGCTTGCAGTGGGACAAGAACTTGTCACTGTACATTTTACATTTAGACGTACAGCTTTACTGCATCACACATTTAGTGTATTGTAGTGTACAGTAGTGTTACAGTAAAGATTTGCCATATGTACTGCAATATTGTTTACAGTTGTGCACAGCTCTACCCAAAGGGAGTTTATGTTTGTTGCAAATAAGGGTGTATTTTTTCTTTTGCACAATGCTGTGAACAAATTAGAATTGCAAAGAGCATATGCAGTAAAAATGTGAAACATACATATTCAGTGTCTTGTACTCAGTTACCTCACTAAATACAGTAATGTGTAACTTTACTGTATTTTTCAAATGGCTGTGCAAATAGTATATAGTGCTGTCTTGAGCATTTTCAGGTAGTGTCACCAAGATCTGACTTTTTTGCATTGGAAAACATTGACAGAGTAAACTGTCATAATGAAAACATGACAAAGCCATTTGACTATCTTGTTCATAAACAATGGTGTCAGGACTTTTCATCTTGATGACACTGACACTTTCATTGACATGAATACTTGCTTTTGAGGAATGACCTATCCATTTTGAGCAAGTGACACGCTTTTGCAGGTTATCAAGTAGGTTTTGCAGTTTGTACTAATTGTTTTGAGAACTGCATTAACTGTTGTGCAAATGTAAATATTGATGTGAGAAATGCACCAAAGCAACTGAGAAAAACTGTAATACTGACATGACAACTGCTCTCTCAAGATGAAATTTGAAGTAGATCAACTGTTAGACATAAGGAAACCATGAAACTGCCACACTGACTGACGTACTGACATGTACTGTTTTATTCACAGTCTCCTCGTCACTGGTAGGTACAGCACTCATTTGTATGTTCTGATCTCAAGTGGCGATTGCACAACTGAACTCCACAGCAGCTGTTAGTGTCTGTTTGTGATCCGGAGGGACGGAGCGAGCTTAAGAGTTGTTCATGCAATCAAACTTCATGTCTGTTTACATATTAATGCATTTAAGTTAAACTATATATCGAGAGTTATTTCGAACATTTTTTCATCGTTATAGATTAAGACGTACCGTCGATAAATATTGATACCGTTTTATCACCCAGGCCTACAAGAAACAGATGACAAATAATTTCAATCTTTTTGCTGATGATCCCTTTAGGTTTTTAAAGCACTGCTGTTCTTAAATTGAAATTATATTTGAACGATAAAGTTTCATGATAAATATTTGCTGAAAATATCCAGTCTGTGTCTAAATATATAGAAAGATAAAACATTGACATTGACAAATATTCAGTATATGTGAAAATATTCAGTCTATTCACACAGTCTATGTGTGTCCAACAATAAGAAACACATGTAATACCTTTTGTTAGTTGATGGTTTTCTCTCACTGAATGTTGGTCCATCAGCTTTTGACCAGTCACTCTTCACAGACACAGAGCTGAACACACCTGAGTCTGATCTTACACTAATGACATAAAGAACAGAAAGATAAAACACATTACTACAGGAGATACTTCAGTCTCATCTGAAAGGGTTTAATGTTGAAAATAGAAATTAAATGCAGTATAGACACACTTTTGTCCATCGATGACTGAAGATGGATGGAAGGACATATTCATGTTTGGGTTGTAAAATCTATTTTCCATAGTGAATTTATGCCTCCTTGTAATTATATTACTGTAAAGATGCTCCAGACTGAGTTCAATAAAGAGGAAAGCAGACTAACAGACACTGTGTTCTCTGAATGATTGTTTATTTAATTTCCATCACAATTATCTTAGCTAATGTAATGCTGTAACACAAAACACCAAGATTAAATTGGTATTACAAAAAACACATGAAATACCTTCTGATAGTTGATGGTTTTCTCTCACTGAAGTTTGGTCCATCAGCTTTTGACCGGTCACTCTTCACAGACACAGAGCTGAACACACCTGAGTCTGATCTTACCCTAATGACACAAAGAGCAGAAAGATAAAACACTTTACTACAGGAGATACTTCAGTCTCATGTTTAATTTTTATCCTGTGACAATCTAGAAACATTCATAGGAAGTTGTAAATTGTTTTGCACAGCATTAGACATGTCAACTGTGAGAGAAAACACTCCTTGTTGATCAGGCTGTTCTTTACAGGACAAACCTGAAACTCCAGTAGTGTTTAAAATGATTGTGTGAAAACAGACGCAGTCTTACCTCTGTTTCTCTGAGAGACTCATCTTAGAGAGAGAGTCCTTTCCTCGCTCCTCTGACATTACTGCAGATAAACTGACACTGAAAACAGCTCAGCTCTGGTGTCTCTGTGTCGCTGAAGACCATCAGATGCTTAGCATGACCTGGACATGACAATGAGTGACTGAGATTAATATCAGGATACTTCAGAGGGAGAAATGATGAGGAAAAATAACAACTCATGATGAATAATACAAAAAAAAATATGCTACATATAGGCCTATAGGCTTATATAGGCCTAAGTAGTCCCTAGTACTGTATCTGAAGTTTCTTTCCCTAAATTCAGCCTTGGTGCAGAATTTCAGCCACTACGAGCCAGTCCCACAATGAGCTTTCCTCAGGACGTGCCATTTCTGGGTCTGTAGCTTTAAATGCTAATGAGGAGGAGAGAGGCGGGGCAAGGTGGAGGGTGGGTGTGGCCTTAAACCAGCTTGCGGCCACGGTACCATGCGCTAATGTTGACAGTGGATGTATCGCAATGGCTCGTAGACACGTAGTCCTTCAAGCGTTTCAGTTAAACCCAGAATCTGATCCGGATGGAGATGCACCGGATGAAGAAGTTGCAACTCAGCGGCTACAGCAGGACGTCTCCAAATGGATAGTTTAAAACATTGTGTCAGGATACGGTACTTTAGTAGGTTTATGTATGCTGTTACAGTTATTATCATGTAGCTAATGCTAGCCTACAATGTTGGCTCTTCATGTTGCTCTGATTTGCTATCATGTGTATATATATATATATATATATATATATATATATAATTTATTTGTTTACATATTTTATATTTCATAAATCTTAAAGGTTTTTACACTTTCTTATTACAATTACATCAAGCTCTGCAATCTGGAAATGTGGATATCACGTGCACCATAATAACACCAGCAGAACGGTTATCCAAACAACAAAGAAATGTACAACACTCACGTTACAGTGTGTATTCACACACACACTTGATGCTGTCTACCTTTATATTAGCAACAGTAACTGGGCTGTATTGGCCCACGTTGAGGAAACAGTCGTCTGTGAAATGTGTGGCGCAGACATATAAAACTTTGGGAAGTTGTATCGGCGCATTACCAGAGAAAATAAAATTAACCCACTGTTTCTTCATAGGTTCGGATGAAGGAACTAAAAAAATACTTCGGTGTTCATTTGTACATCCAGACACTGAGAAACTGCCATGCTTCACTCGTTTACAAGCCATGATGTCTCTCGAGGAAAAAATTACGCACTGTAGTAGCTCATTTTCTCATGGGCGGGCAACGCAGAGAAAGGGGAGGTAACCTTTTCCCGTATGACGACATATAGGGAAGATTCCAGATTGGGCTGTCTGAGCTTTCATTTTCTCAAATGCAAAGCAAAATACAGAGGGCTTGGTTTACACCCATCGCCTTTTCTAGCCACTGGGGGACCATAGGCAGGCTAGAGGAACTCATATTAATGTTAAAAAACCTCATAAAGTGAAATTTTCATGCCATGGGACCTTTAATGTTATTAATATAATTTTATTTAGGCCTTCAAAGTGACAATAAACTGCCATTCAATTTCATTCAATTTTTCATTGGTTTTGGTGAGAAACATTAACATTTTCAACACTAGTTCACGAGTATGATTAAAATATGAGGATGTTTGTTGCTTAATCAAGGTATCCAATATCCACGTAAAACAGCATCCTGGGTAAAAATGTGTTTGGATTGGAATAACATTCTGCCCAGAACATATAGATCATGTAGAACAGATTATCTAAATTGAGCTGGTTACTTTATCCATGTTGGATTTGACATTTTATTTTGATGATGAATACTGAAGTACTCAGATAAATTATATAGGCATTTCAAAATGGTGAAATTAGACAAAAGTTAGTTTGAATCCCTGATTATTTTGTTGGTAGTTTAACATTTCTACAGTTGTGAAATATTAAATGTTTAGATCTGATTTGATTGGTCAGCTCAAATATTCTGACAGTGACATCAGACCGCTGAGGCTCAGATGAGAAGATCTGGTGCTGTGGGGGGGCGCACAAGATGGCGACCGTTGAGGAGGTAGTTTTCAGAAGCTGAGGAGAAAAGTTTGTTCCTTCACCTCATATCGTTCTTTTTTGTATAGTCATATAGTTGCTGTAAATTGCATTTGAACATTGTATCTGAATCAGTAAGACTGCATTGAATGGTGGAAAAACGAAAAGAGAGGGAGAGTAAAGGCAAGGAAAAAAGCCTAACAAAGCCACTGACAAAGATGAAGAACAAAGACGACGAAGTGCACATTTATGGCAATGACATTAAAACAATGCACGCATATGTAGTGCAAGGCGCCGGCGGCGCCATAGTTCCTTTACCGGATTCAACTCCCTGCACCCCTAATCCGAAGAAAAGTAGAGATGAACCGTCCCTGTCTGAAATTCAAGAAAACATTATGCGATGCATAAATGAAAGAGTCAATGGATTAGAGGAGCTCTTAAGGGTAAATACGGTGAGCATTGAAGCTTTAAAGAAAATGATGGAATTCCTCTTCAACGAAGTAAAAGATGTCAAAGATGACATGAAACATTTGAAAAAGGACATGAAGGTGATCCATGAAGTCAGCGATGTACATGGTAAGAAAACGTCCGAGATCGACTCTAGGCTTAACGAGGTGGAACGGTACAAAAGGAGATGGAATTTGAGATTGTACGGTCTGGCGGAGCAGTCGGGTGAAGACGTAAAGGCACAGGTCATAGATATTTGTTGCGCAGTTCTTCCAGAACTTACCAGCAAAATAGAACAAGATGTGGATATCGTACACCGACTTGGAAGAAAAATTGATGAAAATGCCACGAGAGGGAGAACCATCATTATCCAGTTTGTATCCAGATCCTTACGAGACATGCTTTGGAAAGCGGCAAAAACCAGCACCTACTTAAAGTCCAAGGAACTACGGTTTGGCGAGGACTTAACGAACATGGACAAAGATATACGTAAACAACTGTGGCCAAAGGTGGAGGCTGCTCGGCAGGTAGGAAAGAAGGCTTACTTCGTAGGCGTACAAGCCTTCGTTGATGGAAAGGAAATACCTCCTTAAAGACTAAATACGAGTAAAGTTATATGTGAATATGTCTTGATTGGGAACTGCATACGGATATATATGTCGGTGACAATGCAGTCGTTATTAGAGTTATGACATTTAGAGTATGTTTTTTTGTTTTTTTCTCAATTTACAGACTGAATAGATCTTTGTTAATTTAAATATCACTATAATGTGGTGTTGTGCAGTATTTTTGATTTAAGTTAAGTATTATTTTACATTTACATTTCTTAAAATTATTAAGGTCAATTTGGGTTGAAGTTATACTCTTGAGGTGTTAGGAACATGTTTTGTTTCACATTTGTTAAGCCTAAGGTTGCTAATATAGCACATTGGTATCTTTGTCAGTTTTATCGTTAAATGTCAGGGGAATTCGTGATTTGCTGAAAAGGAAAGCAGTATTTTTGTTTTGCATGAAATTTAAATGTGACTTCTATTATATTCAGGAAACACATACATCTTTGTCAGATTATAGTTTTTGGAAGAGTCAATGGGGGAATGAGTTATGGTTGTCATATGGGAGTAATCGAGCAGCTGGTGTTGCGATCATAAAAGGTACATTTAAGGGGAAAATAATTCAAACTAAAATGCACGATTCTGGTCGATGGGTAATATTGGTAATTGAAAAGAATACTGAATTGTTTATTTTGGGGAATATCTATGCAAGTAATTTTACTACACAAGATAAACATTTATTTTTGAACTTTGATGAACAAATTGAAAAAACAGTGGAACGATATAGCAATGCAAAATTAGTACTTGGAGGGGATTTCAATACAATATGGGATTCTGAAAAGGATTGTTATCCACCCCGTCCAAGTAACAAGTCTGTTCTTCCGGAATTATATAATTTATGTTCTACTTTTGATTTGATTGATATATGGAGACATAAGTGTCCAGACAAAATTCAGTTTACATGGTGTTTCTCGACAGTCACGTATAGACTATTGGTTAATTTCAATGAATTGAATTAATTATGTTAATGAGGTTTCTATAGAATCATCTGTTCTTACAGATCATAAAGCTATTTTTCTCTTGTTAAATACAACTAAATCCAAAGATATAAAAAATTTTACTTATTGGAAAATGAACCAGAATATTTTGACAGATGTGCAATTTAGAAATGAAGCAAAAAAGGTTATCACAGAATCCTGGAAGAAGGCAAAGCTAACTAACTCTTTTGGTGCAAATTGGGAATTCATGAAATATAACATCAGAACTTTAGCCATAAGGAGAGGAAAAGAAATAGCAAAACATAGACGAGAGAATGAAGAAAAAATTATACAACAAATTATAAGCCTTTCTGGAAATTGTAATATAGATCAAGAAAATGAAAATAAATTACTACAACTAGAGCTGGATAAAATATATGAATATAAAGCAAAGGGTGCTTTCATAAGATCAAGAAAGAAATGGTTAGAGCAGTGGTTCTCAACCTTTTTTGGGCCAGCGCCCCCTATCCATTATCCAGGTCCTTTACCGCCCCCCAACCACACACACACAAACACAAAAAGGATAAATGTCTTTATTGAAAGTATGCTGATAATTATTCTGTATTAATAATAATAATGTGTATAATTCACATCTGTGTTTTTCTTCTTCTTCTTCTTCTTCTTCTTATTATTAGTAATATTAAATCCGTAACTTTTTTGTATTTAAAATGTAGGCTACCAAATTTATATAGGCCTAATCGGTGAGTAGCCAACATCATGAATCCATTTTCCAAACTGTGTTTTTGTCTTATCCTGAATCACTACTACACATCTAATAAGAGTTTATTTTGGGACTATTAGACTGGTTCGAGTCGGCACCGCTGCGGAGTACAGTACCTGCAGTAGGAAGACACCTGCAGTTTAGTTTATTTACCGCTAGAGCTCCAAAAGTTACGGACTGCAGCTTTCATAATTAAAAAGCATGTCACTGAAAGCCAAATAACAGATTTGATTTGACTGAACAGTGGCAGGCAGACCTTAAGTTGTGCCGGGACAAGCCGAAACCTCCGAAATCTGATCCGGCACCTCATTTGGGGGATCCCCCTCTCATAAGACCAAAAGTGGTCCATGCCGTGTTTTGTGTTTTCCGACACATAGGCCTACGCAACATATAAAGCAGTGGCTGTCAATTTTTTTTTTTAAAGAACGACATTTTTTAATTGACGCGACCAAACCAAGTCAAACCAAGCATAAGAATACTAAAATATATAATATACATAAAATATATAATATACTTATATTGAACAAGAATAAAAACTTATAAGTAGCTATAAACAAGCCCAAACGAATTAATTTGAGGCGAAACTGAAAGTAAAAACCGGTGTTCTCAAGCAGCCTCTCGTTCGGCACGAATTCAAATGTTTCCATATTAGCAATGTATGTGGATGCTGTACTTTTATTTATTATGTCAAACAGGATTTGTACTTCACTCCCGTTTCAATATCAACGAAAAAAATCATCCTCTTCACATGAGCAAAAATGTGTTTGTCAGGACCAGTTTCAGCGGTGGTCACGCTGAACGGCACAGATAGGATACTATTAAGTAGGCTATGTAAAATGAGCAGTGTAATTTTTATATGTTTTGGCTGACGGTATTTTATTTTGATAATGAACAGTCTGCCATGTCAAGTTTGCAATGAATAAGTTGAGTGCGCACGCGAGGCGCCGGTGCGATCACTTCAACTGTTTCCTACCAACAGAAACAACTTAAATAGACTTAGGCTACTCCGTAATTTACAGATATGAGTAAGACATTATTCGATACTGCGAAGTTTACTTTTATACACTCACACTAAAAACAGAACATTGTGCTTTTGCAAAATAAAGAAAACAGGATGCGCTTTTTGCCATATCTGTTTCCTTTCCTTGAACTTGTTTGTGGAGCGCCGCGCCTCACAAAAATGAATCAGACTCAGCAGTATATAGGTTACTATTGGGCACAGTTTTTTCTTTCGCTTTGTTAATCAATTAAGAGGGCTGTTTGTCAGACTTTGTTGGGCCTAATGCATAATACCATGGTGTTTTATGCACAAATGGTCACTACACACCATCAATATGCTAATAAATGGTTTCCATCACCCTAACGCGCATATTATGAATGGAAGAATAGGAATGTAAGATTGTGACACCTTATAAACCGAAAGAATAAGGAATAGCATAAATCAGTTTAATTAAAACATAAAAATGTAAATTAATAAAAGATTTAAAAAAGGACAAATGAGTAGACATTTAAAATGGTTGTGCAATACTTGTTTTATGTTAAATGTTTGATTATTCATGTTAAATGTAACCGTTAGAGGAAGGAGAAACAAATACAAAATACTTTTTTAGCATGGAAAAAAGGAAGGTAGAACTTACATCTATGGTCAAATTGAATATTAATGGATATTTAACAGAAAATTCTAAAAAAAATATCAAAATATGCAGCCCAGTTTTATGAGAAATTACATTCCTGTGATAACAAATTGAGTAAGCCACAGTCATTCGTAGAATCTAATAAAAATGACATTCAAAAGATAAGTGAGTCTTCTAGTACATTGTGCGACAAGAGATTTCTTTAAATTAAGTATTTCACTGTATTAACAAACTAAAAGACAATAAGTCACCAGGAAATGATGGATTAATTAGTGAATTTTATAAATATTTTCAAGAAGAATTGTCACCTTTTTTGTTAGGTGTATTCAGTGAAGCTATACAACAAGGTTATTTACCCAGTTCACTGAAACAAGGCTTAATAACTTTATTACCAAAGCCCAATAAGGATTTATTATTTCTAGAAAAATTGGTGTCCGATTACACTAATTAACTAGATAAAAAAGTTTGTCGAGACAAACTTTAAGTTGGCTTGAAAAAGCCGGTCCAGAAAGTTTGAAGTAGTTTTGAAAGTTAGAAAGTTTCAGTTTGAAAGTTTAAGTTTTAGTTGAGTAGATAGATAGATAGATAGATAGATAGATAGATAGATGGTTACTATGGAGTTTTTATAGAGTTATTAGCATGTTCTTAGCCCACTTTAACACTTAGCTAATCATTATTAGCATGTAGCAATTCACTGCTAGCACGTGTAGCATGTTGGAAGTCCAGATTGCTAGCATGAGTTAAAAGATCCAACCCCCATGTCTCTACGATGCTCTGATGCAGAGATATAGATCTTGCAAAACAGTTGCTAGGGTACTCTGTTTGGTTGCTAGGGAGTGGCTTGGCAGCTACCAATGATGATACGTTTACGTCAGGGCTGCCCCATTTCTCCATTTCTTTTCTTACTTGTAACACAAACCATGGCCATTCATATTAAAAAAGATACATTTTGTGGCATTAGAATTTTGGAAAAAGTGTTCTTAATTAGCGTACGACACTGCCATTTAAAAAAAAAAAAAAAATGAAACTGAAATTAAAAAAGCTATTGAGTGCATTAATATTTTCTCGTCTGTTTCTATTTTCTTGTGTTATTTCCTTTGAAAACATGTATTCATAATAACATACTGGGTATTCCAGTAAAAGAGATAGTAGATTATTTAGGTATTAAGATCTGTAAGGACCAAAAGGAGAGAAATAATTTAAATTTTAATTTAAATTAATTATTTGATGCTATTCCTAGTGGTCTTATTCAACTTTTATCAGGCAATATATCTTCTGAGCCTTTTCCCTTATATACAGATCAGTTAAGTATTAATGGTGTGAAAATTATAGATAAAAAAATTAATAGTTTTTATATAAAAAAAAATTATGTAGATGTACATTATTGCCTAAATGCAAACCTTTTTGGAACTCGATATATAATCAGATTGAATGGAAAGAGGTCTGGAGTTTACCTAGTAAATACTGCCTCACCAATAAAGTTAAAGAAATTACATATAAGGTTATTCATTTGATTTATCCAGCGAGACAAGTACTGTAGTCTCAACATTTTTCAGAGACATGGAGACTACATGTATTTTTTGTCATTCAGAAGAAGAATCCATAAAACACTTATTTTTTAAATGTGTATTTGCCCAGTCATGTTGGATTGATATTGAATATCTAATATTCAAATTAACAAAATGAAAGATTCAACTGGTAAAGATATATTTTTGTTATATAAAAATAAGATTTTGGAGCAAAATTTGATGATTAACTTAATAATTATATATGGAAAATATCACATACACAAACAGAAATGGAATAATAATAAACCTAACATTATATTATTTAAAACTGAATTGAAGCATTATATTGAGGCCCTAAAAGATGCAAGAAATAAAAAAGCGATACGGATGTATAGAATTTTTGAATCCTTTTCTTTTTGGAACACTCTGTAAGTTTTTTTTTCCCCTGTAGTTTTTTTTTTTTTTTCGTTTGTTTTGTTTCTGTTGTTTCCTTTGATGCTATTATGAATGTAATACATAATAGTTGAAGACAATGTGATCCTCTGTATGTATATTGTTCTTGTTATGCAATAAAATAATAATAAAAAAATAAATAAAGATCTGGTGAGTGTAATATCCATACAGCACTAAATTACAGTTAATATTATATTAGGTGATTATTTCACAACCTTTATTATATAGATTCACCTCAGAAAAATACAGAGGGCGGAGCTCCGGGAATCTCATGAATATTCATATAAGCTCCGCCTTCTGAAACTAAATCTTCAAACACTGGCCCTGATTCAAAACATTCTCTAACTGGAAATACTGGATTCTCCAAAGAATACTTTCGACTTCACATTACCACAAAACAACATCCTAAAACTGGAAATAAACCTTTTTAGAAAAAGCATTATTAATTTCTATAAAATTAATGTGCATAAAATAAAAAAAAAAAAAAAAATGTATGTCCATTTGTTTTAGTAATTCCTGGCTGTTTCTTGATCGTTTGTTATTCTTTTATAACAGGTATAAGTTATAACTTATGTTAGGCTATAACTGAACATATCATGTTAATAATCATAATCATAATCACACGAACTCATATGAAATCCGTTCATATTCCTCAAATAACTGTAATGGTGTCAGTATTAAAGCTTACTTCAGCAGAACAGACGGTCTTGTCCTGCAGGAACAGAATCCAGAAGTCTCTGAAACACTTTCAGTTTGAGACTCACCTGTGCTCCTGTTTGTCACGTGATTCAATCTGTGTTAAAGAGATTCTGCTTCATCTTCTGCTGTTTTCATCTGAAGAAAGCAGCTCTCTGAAACATTATATAAACACGGTACACCTGTGATGATGTTGTTCTAATGTTTACTGATGTTTGAGAAACCAGTTTTTGGTGCATTACCGCCACCAGCTGGACAGAGTTTGAGCGACAACTTGTATTTTTTACATAAAACATCTTAACTTGTATTGTTGTCTGAAAAACAAGGTTTTTTCTGTAGTTCATTTCCTTAATTCAGTTAATCACTGAAATAACTCATTATTGCTGCTGCTAAAACACTCATCATGGTAAAACGAGCTCAGCATGTTCTTGCTCAGTTTCAGGTGCTGACATGCTCCTTGGCTGAGGCCATCTCTTTTCCGTGAAATAGTCAAGTCAAGTCAAGTCAAATTTATTTATATAGCGCTTTTACAATTGGTAATTGTTTCAAAGCAGCTTTACATATTAGAAGCACAGAAAAAAAGGGAAGTGGTTAAAAATAAGCTGTACAAACAAGCTGTCACAGAACCCTTGTTTCCCTGGACTTCAATTCCCATGTTCCTCCTGTTCTCCACACCTGCACTCACTTCCCTCGTCAGTTCCTCATCATCACGGATCACCTGCACCTGGACTCTATTGTCAGCACTCCCCATATATTGCACTCACTCCCTTCACTCCTCGTCCGTTCTCTGTTGTGTTAAGGTTATGTTTGGTGTTTCCTTGCCTTTGTTTGATTAAAGCTCTATGTTATTGTGGAAATCCGTATCTGCCTCATCTCTACACCACCATACCGTAACAGAAGAACGGACCAATACAGTTTGGATTTTCCACAAAAAAAAAAAAAAATGGAGACTTCCACCAGCTCCCTGGCTCCTGCTCCTCCAAGGCCTCTCTCCCATCTGGCAACTGGCGATCGGCTCATCGGGCTTCTTCAGGTGGGTCGTTCGCTGGAAAGGTATGTGGAGGAGTTCGTTGAGCTTGCTTTCTTGTCTGACTGGCCTGAAGCATGTTTAATCTCCCTGTTTCTGGATGGACTGGACGACAACACTATCCGTTTTGATGAACCTGATTATCGATTCTCCTTAAGCGAAACAATCAATTTTATTTTGTGGTTAAATGGCTCCAAATTCTTCGTGGATGAGGTTCAGGATAAGTGTATGTCTCCAGTCCATCCAGAAACACGGCTGGCCGGGCCAGTCAGTCAACCTCCGTCTTCCTCCGCATACCCCTCCAGCGAACTCCCTACCTGCCCCACACGGAACCCACACTCCTCCACTGGGTCCCGAAAGCGGAGGAGGAGGAAACAGCCCGCTCCAGTGTCTCCAGAGCCCGCTCCAGTGTCTCCAGAGCCCGCTCCAGTGTCTCCAGAGCCCGCTCCAGTATCTCCAGAGCCCGCTCCAGTGTCTCCAGAGCCCGCTCCAGTGTCTCCAGAGCCCGCTCCAGTATCTACAGAGCCCGCTCCAGTATCTCCAGAGCCCGCTCCAGTGTCTCCAGAGCCCGCTCCAGTATCTCCAGAGCCCGCTCCAGTATCTCCAGAGCCCGCTCCAGTATCTCCAGAGCCCGCTCCAGTATCTCCAGAGCCTGCTCCAACCCTGTGCGAGCCACCTAGTGAGGTGGCCTGGCTTATAGACTTTTGGACAGAGCCAAGCTCTCCAGTCTCCGCCGAGCCAAGCGCTCCAGTCTCCGCCGAGCAAGCCGCTCCAGTCTCCGCCGAGCAAGCCGCTCCAGTCTCCGCCGAGCAAGCCGCTCCAGTCTCCGCCGAGCAAGCCGCTCCAGTCTCCGCCGAGCAAGCCGCTCCAGTCTCCGCCGAGCTAGCCGCTCCAGTCTCCGCCGAGCAAGCCGCTCCAGTCTCCGCCGAGCAAGCCGCTCCAGTCTCCGCCGAGCAAGCCGCTCCAGTCTCCGCCGAGCAAGCCGCTCCAGCCGCCGCCGAGCAAGCCGCGCCAGTCTCCGCCGCCGAGCAAGCCGCGCCAGTCTCCGCCGCCGGGCAAGCAGCGCCAGTCTCCGCCGCCGAGCAAGCAGCGCCAGTCTTCGCCGCCGAGCAAGCAGCGCCAGTCTCCGCCGCCGAGCAAGCAGCGCCAGTCTTCGCCGCCGAGCAAGCAGCGCCAGTCTCCGCCGCCGAGCAAGCAGCGCCTGTCTTCGCCGCCGAGCAAGCAGCGCCAGTCTCCGCCACCGAGCCCTTCATTATGAACTTTGTAAAGACTGTTTTCCCTCCCTGCCTCCCTCTCCCGCCTCCTCCAAGTCATGTCTATACTGCACCTCCACCTCAAGCCCCCTCGCCCAGATCTCCACCTTGGACCTCTGGGCGATTACCTTCACCCCGGCTCCAACCTCCCTCTGCTCCACCGTTGCCCTTCAGTCCTCCAGCTTCACCAGTATCCATCCTGCCTCCACTCACACCTTGGTCATTCATCAGCCTGCCCTCCCCTCTGGACTTCACTCCTCCGTCTCCGCTCCGTCACTCCGTCCCTCGGATTCAGTTGGCCTCCTCACTCCCCCAGTGTTCGTTTTGTTGGCTGTCCTCCTGCTTTCACTGCGGCCTTCTGGAGCCCCGGCTGCGCTTCGGTCGGCGGAGCCTTCGGTTCCGCCATCACCCGCCAGTCCTTCAGCGACGCCTGGGCTCAACGCCTCGAAGGCTTCGGCTCCTGACCCGCCATGGCTGCCCGCTGCACCTGACCCGCCATGGCTGCCCGCTGCACCTGACCCGCCATGTATGCCCGCTGCATGTCTGCCCGCTGCACCTGACCCGCCATGGCTGCCCGCTGCACCTGACCCGCCATGGCTGCCTTCAGCCCCTGACCCGCCATGGCTGCCTTCAGCCCCTGACCCGCCATGGCTGCCTTCAGCCCCTGACCTGCCATGGCTTTTGAACCTGCCCTGGAGACCTCCACTCCAGTTTGCTCCTCCCCCTGCACCAGCTTGAGGTCTCCAGGGCGCCCGCCCCCCTCCCGGTTGTTTCATCTACGGCGCGAGGACGCGCCTACCGGGAGGGGGGGTAATGTCACAGAACCCTTGTTTCCCTGGACTTCAATTCCCATGTTCCTCCTGTTCTCCACACCTGCACTCACTTCCCTCGTCAGTTCCTCATCATCACGGATCACCTGCACCTGGACTCTATTGTCAGCACTCCCCATATATTGCACTCACTCCCTTCACTCCTCGTCCGTTCTCTGTTGTGTTAAGGTTATGTTTGGTGTTTCCTTGCCTTTGTTTGATTAAAGCTCTATGTTATTGTGGAAATCCGTATCTGCCTCATCTCTACACCACCATACCGTAACACAAGCGTGGTAATATGTAACATATACAAGATGGTGCTACATTAAGCCAATGTCGGCTGACTCCCAGGGGTGGAAAAAACCCCCTAGGAGAAAACCCAGCGTGGGAAAAAAGTCCTAGGAGGGAAAAACCCCTTGGAAGATATATATAATATATGTAAATGGATATGGAGATCAAAATCTGAATTATACATTTTTATTATAGAGATTAAAAATAGATTATATATATATATTTGTAAGCGGATACGGGGATTTAAAAATCTATGCAGCCAGAACTGGATCTGTAGGCCCATTGTCTCCTGGGCTACGTTGTAGTCAGGTCCAGACACAGGTTCTCCATCTGATCTGGATACGGCCTGGATCCAGCACCCGGAAAACCTCGGGATAAGCAGAGAGACAGATATTAGCGTAGATGCCATTCTTATTCTGATGTACAGGTATATCTAGTGTTATAGGAAATGTTCTCGGTTCCGGCCGACCTAATTATTGCAGCGTAACAATCCTTTAACGGATTTGAAAAATGTTAATGTATTGATAATGTGTTATGTGTATGCAAGAGCAAAGAGATGTGTTTTTAGTCTAGATTTAAACTGACAGAGTGTGTCTGCTTCCCGAACAATGCTAGGAAGATTGTTCCAGAGTTTAGGTGCTAAATAGGAAAAGGATCTGCCGCCTTCAGTTGATTTTGATATTCTGGGTATTATCAACTGGCCTGAATTCTGAGATCGCAATAAACGTGAAGGACTATAATGCATTAAGAGCTCACTTAGGTACTGGGGAGCTAAACCATTTAGAGCTTTATAAGTAAGTAGCAAGATTTTAAAATCTATACGATGTTTAATAGGGAGCCAATGTAATGTTGACAGAACTGGGCTAATATGGTCATACTTTCTGGTTCTAGTAAGAACTCTAGCTGCCGCATTTTGGACCAACTGTAGTCTGTTTAAAAGCCGAGCAGAACAACCACCCAGTAGAGCGTTACAGTAATCTAGTCTTGAGGTCATGAATGCATGAATCAACTGTTCCGCATTTGTCATTGAGAGCATATGTCGTAATTTAGATATATTTTTTAGATGGAAGAAGGCGGTTTTACAGATGCTAGAAACATGACTTTCAAATGAAAGATTGGTATCGAAGAGCACACCCAAGTTCCTAACTGAGGACGAAGATTTAATGGAGCACCCGTCAAGTGTTAGAGAGTATTCAAGGTTTTTTCGTGAGGAAGTTTTTGGTCCAAAGATTAGGATATCAGTTTTTTCTGAATTTAATAATAAGAAATTTCTTGTCATCCAGTTTTTAATGTCAGCTATGCATTCTGTTAGTTTTGTGAATTTGTAGGTTTCGTCAGGGCGCGAGGAAATATAGAGCTGAGTATCGTCAGCGTAGCAGTGAAAACTAACACCATGCTTCCTAATTATCTCTCCTAAGGGCAGCATGTACAGAGTGAAAAGCAACGGTCCTAGTACTGAGCCTTGTGGTACTCCATATTGAACTTGTGATCGATACGACATCTCTTCATTAACTACTACAGACTGATAACGGTCAGATAAGTACGATTTGAACCATGCCAAAGCAATTCCACTAATGCCAATATAGTTTTCAAGTCTTTTTAAAAGAATGTTGTGATCGATAGTGTCAAAAGCAGCACTGAGATCTAATAACACTAATAGAGAAATACAGCCACGATCGGATGATAAGAGTAGATCGTTTGTAACTCTAACGAGAGCAGTCTCAGTACTATGGTATGGTCTAAATCCTGACTGGAAATCCTCACAGATTCCATTTCTTTCTAAAAAGGAACACAGTTGTGATGAAACTGCCTTTTCTAGTATCTTTGACAGAAAAGGTAGATTCGAGATTGGTCTGTAATTTACTAAATCTCTCGGATCTAGTTGAGGTTTTTTAATAAGAGTAAATAAAATAATAAATAATGAATAAAATAATGTCTGTGGTTAACACAAGTTAAGATATTTTCATGTTTTAATCTGTCAACCAGGAAAACTGCACTCATCCACTCACCGTAATTATTATATGCTTGTTTAATTTTGTCTTCTGATATGATCTTGCATCTTCCTAGTCGAGTCTCAGGACTAAAGTGATGTTAATTCTGTTCAACTAATGTTTATTGCTCTATTGTTGTACTTTACTATTTATTTACCCATTTGTTTAAACATGTTCAATATATGAATGAAATGAATAAAAATCTACTCTACCCTTTTGTCAAGAAGTTATATCTACATTTAATAATTTAAGTGGAAATTTATAGAGATAAATGGGAATATTTAAAATATAAGGTACGTCAGATCTCCATATCTTATGATAAATTATTAGGTGGAGGAAAAAGACTTGGAAATCATTAAATAAACAGTTTTTGAAAAGAAACGCTCCACCTGGAGAAGTGGGAAGACATTTTCTTTATAACAGTTTTCTATGGGAGGAAAACACTTAACGTATAATTAAACGTGTTCATATTCTGGGCTCATCTGCTCATAGATATGCTTTATTAGTATGGTGTTTACTGAGTTTGGTCTGTTAATATCACTGTCTTAATACATCAAACCACATTAAGAGCTTTTTCATGTTAAGCTTTTTAGAAAGTCCCATTGATTGCACAAACTGAACAGTTTTTTTCTTCTAAAAGGACCCAGCACCTTGAAAATGATCTTTAATGTTCATACACTAATTATTATTCAGTTATAATTAGCTAAAGCTGATAGTATTTCTTTACTAATGAAAGAAAGCCTGAAATATAGCTTGAGTAAGTGATCTGTCATGTCCTCTATCAGTATATAATGGACACTGATCGTTTATTCTCCACATTTTGACTTTTCAACATACTTTATTCTAAACATTTTATTTCCACATTGTTTCTTGAAATTTAACAGTTTTTCTTGAAACAATGACTTTATTCTCAAAATTTAATTATCATGTATTTCGACTTTTTCTTAAAAACTTTAAGAAAAAAAGTTTAATCTCACATTATAATGACTAATCTCAAGAAAAAACAGGTTAACTGATATTTCCAAAAACTAAAAAATCAAAACAGCTCAAATTGACCCACAACAGCACATGAGGGTTCAGCAGGAGAATCTCTGCATCTGCGTATGGAGCTTCAATAAAGTGAACTTTTCACACAAAAATAGTTGCTCTTAACTGTATATTTATATTATATTATATTAATATATTATTATATTTGTAGGCCTGATGCTGAAGATTTCTGCTGACAGACTCATCTGAGCTTCTTCCTCCTGTTCCTCCTTTAAATAACACAAAACCATCATCTGAATATTAAAGCAACATTAATCATTCAATATCACATGTTTCTGATACTCATGCTAACACACATGCTGCTTTATTTAACTGTAAATCTGAGTCTCTTCCACCTGTATGAAACACATTTACACATTAATCACACATTTATTTCTCCTCATAGACGCAGTAGAGACTCTTCTGTGGATCATCTGATGGTCACTGATCCTCTCATGATCATTTCACAGATTTAAACTGATGTAAACGATCCATCAGGGATGTTTGGTGATTAAACTCTGTAAGGAGGAACAGAAGAGAAAACAATCAGTGTTCAGTGGAACAAACTGCTAATTACTTATAATTAATGTTTTTAGAGTAAAAAGAATTACATTAAATTCCTGTAATCAGATTAATTACTGACTTTACATGATCTTTCAGAGATTTTTCTCAAACAATATTTGTGTTTAAATACATTTAAAACATGAATGACTTTTCAAACTGAAATTATTCACTTCTACTGACACAGTTAATAAAGCAGGTGTTGTTGAATAAAGCTTTATATTTTGTTCTCACACAAACCCTTTATTGCATTACAGTTTTTTACGATTGCTTAAGCACAATTTTGAAAACAGGGCCCAGTTTGTCAAAACACTACACACAATTAACACAACCCTACACCAAAGTAGCACATCACTTTACATCATTTGCAAAATGGAACACTTTTGTCAAAACTATACACAACTTTATAAAAACAATATTTTGTTACCATATGAAACACACACATTTCACATGACTTTAATCTTTTTGAACCAGTTACACACTGCTGTTGCTAACCTAAAACACTTTTAGCAAGTCTAATCCTCAGTGATTAGAGCATTGTAAATGAAGAGAAAGTGCAACTAAACAATAGTTCACCAAACACTACACAAGACCAATGCTGCTGACTGAGGAAATTATCATTGATTTCTCTCCATATACCCAAATCAGTCAACATGGAGAATCACAACACAACTACAGTAGTGTGAATAACACTGTTAGCTCAGCAAACAACAGGCAAACGTAAAATACTGTATCCAGTACAGGTTACAATTACAGTAAATAACAACAACAACAACAAACATAAAAAATAACCTGAAATAACTGACAGTATTGTACAGAAAATACTACAGTATATATATCTCTTGGCCTAGCTGGATCTGGCCATAGCACTTCATCCATCTCAGGTGATGTCCTCTTACAGGACAGCGAGGGAAGAATCTTCTTGAAAGGTGAATCCATCCTTGCATAGATCCTGCATCAGTTCAGTCAGGCCTTCTCCATGGCTTGAATGAGGCACATCCTGACAAAGGGCAGGAGACTGTAAACCTTCCATGCCAAAAAAAAAAAACTCCTCAATGGGTTTATGAAAGGAACAGTATGGTGGGAGGTATTGGAGTGAAAAATGTGGACGCTAATGAAACCAGTTTTAGACCAGAGCAGATAGGTGGAAATATGACAATGTGTCTTATCTGCTCTGCATCCATTTGGTCTTCTGCTGTGACGATTTTGTGTAGTCTGTCTAAAATGTGAATATGTGGGTGTGTTGTAAGGGTCTAAGTTGGCGTGCTGGTAGAGGACCACATTCTGCGAGATTGCAACATACTGTGATGTTAACACCACGTTAGCTCTGTGGCCAATGATGTTTCTCCCTCTCCTCTCTTACTGCAACATTGCCTTTCATTTTGTTGAAGACACATAAACTCACCTTTTGCCTTTTTTGCACCTGATTGTTGAGTTTACAGTGAAGCACCCAAGTGGATGTGTTTGATCAATTGGTTTATATGTGTGGTATTTTGGAAAGCAGTGTCTTAAAAATGGCAAGGAAGTGACATTATGTTAGATTTCTGTGTCTAATGTAGAGAAGTGTGTTTAGTGTTTTGCAAATCACTGTGTGTAATGTTTTGCAAATAGTGTGAAGCTGACAATGTGCTTACAGTTGTGCAAATTATCATTTGTCTAATGATAATTTCTTCTCATGAATATCTGACAGGTTTGTTCACATATCAGAGGTGAATGAAGATGTATTATTGTGGCATGGTGTGGGCATAACAGCATGTGTGTGTGTGTGTAAAGTTAAGACAGGATTTCTGATTTCTTTTAAAGTGTGTAAATGTGTGACATTATATGTATGATGACTGTACCTTCTGTCCGTCTAGACAAAACACATCTGTATGTGAAGCTCATTTATAATAGTGTGTGTGATGCTTTCTGAAAGGCTTCATTCATTCGCGCCGTCACTGTTTCCCACCATCTGAATCTGAATCTGTGTGTAGGACGATGTCACATCCGATGAGAGCCATGAGAACATTCCCACTGTTAGACTGTCTCCAAATGGATTTAATGACAAAATATGATTTATAAATGCATAACCTACTTTGCATTCACAAAAACGATTCACCTTCATCATACAAGTCAACTTTAACTATCAGTGACATCAGTGTGCGCTGATTGGCCGAAAGCATAAAACTCCATGTAAACACACCAGTGTGAAACCCCTTAATCATTCTAAAGCTCTAGAACGAGGAGATGAACTGAACTGAACTTACATAAATGTATATCAGATCTGATCATTTCTGTGATTTATGAGTATCTTCATATCAGCAGTAAATCACAGCAGACTTCACATGAACTCAAGCAGAAGTACTAGAGTAAATCACAGTACTGTCCCTTCTGAAGAGGCATTTCACTTCCACAGATCCTCTCTCAGATCCCTCTATCGTCACACTCTTCATGTCAATCCAAACTTAGAGCAGAATAAAGTAGTTTGTTGAAGATCATCACAGCTCTCAAACCTCATTCACGCTTGTGTTCATTCAGACGCTCACACCAGGTTTGATGCCAGTGATGTCAAATCTCATCGCTTCTCACATGTGGAGCACAAGGAAATCTCAGAGAGCAACTTTTATGCTATTTTAATGCTGCTTGACAATATAAATCCACTTTTGTTGGAAAACAGACAACAGTTCAGACTATTAATGTAGAAAACCAGAGAGAGTCATACAGCTTCAGAACGACAGTGAGTATCAGATCTTCAATCTAAGTTATAATATTTCATCTCTGTCACTATACTCATATAATATATGACCTATAACTACCATTTAACTGCTTGATCAACTCATCAAATAGGTTTTGTAAATCTACTGTAGGCACACATGGACAAACACAGATTTAGCCAAACAGAGGATCATGACAGACAATGCCATAAACACTGAACAAACCTCTCTCATTTCCCAAAACAGCTCCAGGGAACGTCTCATCCATTCCCGCAAGGTCCCGCCCCTCCGAGTGACATCATCACACAAGTCAGTGAAGAGACGCACACATGCCGTCAGGGAAACATGTCTGCACACCCGAGATCATCACAACTGAGTTCATTATTGGCAGGAGCACTGCTTTCCTCAGTCAAGTTACTGCCTGACTTTTAACACCATTCTCCATTATCTCCATTATTATTTCTTTCTTTCTCATCAGTCTGGATATGCAGAACTGATCATGCAGCTGCGAGATGAACATATGTTAGCAGATCAGATGACACTGCCTTTACTTGAACAAACAAGAACATCTTAAATGAGCACAAAGTTTGATCTGACATTTTATTTCAAAGATCATGGAGAAAGTTGTACTCATTACAATCTTTCTCGTCAGATGATTCTACCAATGAAGTTTTTCACTCAGGTTTTAAATCTTTACATAGCACTGAATCTGCTCGTTTAAGAGTCTCAAATGCATCTTTCTCACGACTGATTCAGGGAAATCTATGACTCTAGTTGTCATGATCACCGTCTGTTCCTGTCACTCCCCGGACTACACTTCCCACAATTCTCCTTGTCAGTCACATGTTCACTCCACACCAATCACCTGTCGCCACATACAGCCATGCACACACTCCTCACTAATCACCACACCCAGCTGCAGCTTGTTACCTGGACTATAAAAGGACTCTCACTCACACCATCTAATCGCGAAGTCTTGATTACCCAGTGTGTCATTTCTAAGCGTTATTCCTTGTCTGCCTGTCCTGTGTTACCGTTCCTGCCTGTTGTCTGTTTCATGATCCTGTGCTGCCTACCTCTGACCCTTGCTTTGTTTACCGACCTGTGAATGTTATCTGCCCGTTCTGACCTCTGCCTGTACCTGGATTACGATTCTGTCTACCCTCTGCTGTTCCTGTTTGCCCCTGGTTTACCCTGCTTGTACGACGACGCTTATCTTTAATAAACGCTGCATTTGGATCCCCTGCCTGAGTCTCCCAGTCGTTACACTAGTCCTTTTAGATTTAGATTTGTTTGACCGCGACACACTCCTATCGTGCCTGGAGACTTGTGTGAGATCTTCATGGTACTGTATTACAGTGGTTTCACTCTTATTTGTTCAATATATGGTTTACTGTTCGTCTGGGGCATCACTCATCTCCCAACATAACTCTTGGTAGAGGTGGGCGATATATCGTTTAGACGATAATATCCAAATTGTTGTCTGGACGATATGCAAAATTGGGATATCGAATATTTCATAATTTGTACAATCCGACCCCCCAAACATGAAAAGAGCTGAAGGAAGTTAAAGAGAAAACAAATAACCCACACTATAACCTTCTAAACAATTATATGTAGCGATTTTAATAATGTGGGGGTTTGTTTGACTGTATTTTTTTTTTTGTACAAAATCACGATCGTTCCTCAATTGCACGAGAGTAAGCTGCTACTAATTTGCAATACAACTGAGTACTTACCTGTGTGTTATGACGTTTCTTAGGTTGAAGCAACAATCCAAAAACGTAAAGAGTAAAGCCGATGTACGATTAATAAAATAGCTGCTAGAAAAGGCAAAATATGCGTTGTTTGCGGAAAACTGAAGTCTGAAGTTAAAAAGTTTTTCTCAGAGATCCACCGGAATAGCCTCCGAACACGAACAGGGCTTCTTTTAACTTTTAGAAAAAACTTTTTTTTAGTACAAACTAAAACATTTTTATTAATACGGGGAACTGTCCATAATGCCTCAGTGCCCCTGACGTCTTACGTCATTACAGTGTGCCGTGCGTATGTTACTCATCAGTCACTTGCTATCTAGCTTTGAGCGCAACAACACAAAAATGAGCAAAGAAAACGAAAATACACAGTCATCCTCAAAACCAGTGCCAGAAGAGCTAACAGCGAGACGTGGGTCAGCTTCTTTAGCCTATAGATGGTTTGGTTTTGACCAAAAAGACGAGCAACAAACGTCGCCCATCTGTAGAATTTGTCGCAAGCAGATCGCCGCAAAGCAGAGCGCCACAACCAACCTCTTCCATCATCTCCGTACCATGCACAAAACACAGTTTGAAGAGTATGAAAGGCTTCATGCTGAACAAAACAACACTGCTGCTACAAACACGGTACAAAAAAAAAACACAGACACAACAGACCTTGGCAGAAACATTCACAAAGAAAACACCATATGACAAAAAAAGCGAAAAGTGGAAAACGATTACAAACTCTGTAACAAGTTTTATTGCAAGGTCTATGTTGCCAATTCAATCAGTCGAGAAGGATGGGTTTCAAGAAATGTTACAGACTTTAGATCCCAGATATAATCTGCCTTCAAGGAGATATTTCAGTGAAACAGCTCTACCAAAACTGTACGAGTCTTGTCGACAAACGCTGTCCCATAAATTGCAGAAGGTCACCTATTATGCCACAACCTCCGATCTGTGGTCCAGCAGAACCTCAGAGCCGTACCTATCTCTGACAATACATTTTGTCGATGAAGAATGGCAACTACAGAGCTTTTGCCTTCAGACATCTTACTTCCCAGAGGACCACACTGGTGAACTTATTGCTCAAGGTCTAAAAGATGCCCTGTCCTCATGCTCTTTGGACGATGAACGTATGGTTTGCATGACCACTGACAGCGGGGCTAATGTGATCAGTGCTCTGAGGACCAACAACTGGCAGCGACTTCCATGTTTTGGCCACAGACTTCACATTGCCATTGGTAAGTATTTAAATTTGAAATGGAATATAACCAATTATTGATATTTGAGTTAAATTTTATTGTTGTTGAGATGTATAATTATATTATATTTAATATATAATTATTTTTATATTATATTATATTTATATATTTATAGATTATATTTATAATGTAATGCTAATTGATATTAACGTTATCATTGTGCAGAATACTATAAAATAATGTATTTTCAGTCAAATGTTTTTATCCGAAGCCAAATCAGATCACAGAAGGTTATTTAAAACACTCGACTTGCGTTATAAAGTAAGTTTGGAGCAAAAACATGGTTTTAATCTCATAAATTGTTGTGTAGCCCTCAGATGCATCTGCCACCTAAGTTAGCTGTAATTTTTATATTTAAAAAAAAATAATAGCGATGTTTACTGAAATGTTTCTTTTTTAGTTTTCAGTTGATACAGTTTCAACTGTGAAGCGAGCACTTTGACAAAAGAAATTAGGGATTATAACAGTGTGAATTGCCATATCTTCAAAAAATTTGAAGATATTTATAACTATTTTTTTCATTATGGCAATAATTTATTCTAAATTTACAACAAACTGCAAAGTGTCAGCTTTCAAATGAGATCATACTTGTGCTTTTAGTACCAAGGGTTCATGAACTGTATCTGTTTTAGTTTGGGTATGCCATTTCTGTGGATTTTTCAAAAGTGGGTTTGAAGCTTAGAAGGTTAAAAATATAAAAGAGCAATAAAGACTTTATTGAATAATATTTTATTATTTTAAAAAAGTTAAGTGTTTTTATTTTTTCCCCCGCAGAGCAGAGCATGCGAGATCCCCGCTGTCACAGACACGCCAGGTTCCAGCACCCTCCAATCACAGCGCACACCATCCCCGGAGTTCTGATCACCGCCACCTGCACCTCATCAACGCACCAATCACCAGCACTACTTAAGACACACTCACACACAGCCACATTGTCCGGTCTCGTTTGTATCAAGGACTTACCTTAATGCTTACCTCAAGGACTCTTCCTATGACCTACCTGTTCTCCATGATCCTATGCTCCTTATCTCCTTGTATATCTGGCGTGAAGTGTTGTCTGAAGTCACCGGCTACATTCAGCAAGTATCATTCTCCATTGTCACTCTGCAAACACAAAGGACTGTGTCAATTCTACATATCATCCATCTGTCACCAACTTGCATCGTATACTCACCTGTTATCATCCTGATATCTCTGCTTGTGTTCAATAAACTACACTGTTTGTTATATCTCCTGTCTCCCGGTGGGTCCTTCCGTAACACCCGCATTGACAGAGCCTTAGGAGTCTGCAAAAAAGTTGTGGCAGCTTTTTCCAACAGCTGGAAAAAAAAAAGCTCTGGCACAAGTACAAGAACAGATGAATCTTCCCCGACATGCACTCAAAACAGAGTGCCCCACAAGGTGGGGCTCAAGGCAGCGGATGGTTGAAAGGATTTTGGAGCAGCACAAGGCCATACAACAAGTACTGTCTGAAGACAAAAAACACAGGCACCTGATTCCTACATGGCAAGATGTTGAAGTTTTGGAATCAATCAACAAAGCACTTGGTCCCTTATTGGAGTTCACAGATGCTCTGTCCGGTGAGCAACAGGTCACAGTTTCTTACGTTACACCTGTACTGTCCTTGTTCAACAACGATGTCCTGGCAGTTCAGTCGGATGATACAGACTTGACCAAAGACATCAAACGATCCATTCTGACATACCTGAACAGCAAATTTGCAGGAGACAACGTGGTGGAGCTGCTAGGGATGGCATCTACACTTGACCCTCGATTCAAACATCGCTACAATAAGGATGAGCAAATCCTGGCCATTGAGTGTGCGCTTAAAGCTGAGCTTATGGCCCTGGGAAATGAGGAGGACAAGCCGGCTGTAACAGAGGCGGCAGCATCTCATTCCACTACAGCAGTACCTGAGGAAGAAGGCACTAGTGACAGTGAGACACTGCCTGCAAAAAAGACAAAGAAATCTTTTGGAAGTTATTTTAAAAAAAGACAGCAAGCCAACAGGGTAGAGGAGTCTCTCCAAAGTGCAGTTGAAAAGGAAATGCAGAGCTACCTCATGATACCGGAGATAGATAGTGACACAGATCCATTAAACTGGTGGAAAACTCAAGAGGTAAATTTCCCTAGAATTGGGAAATTAGCCAGGAAGTATCTGTGCATCTATATAAGTATCTGTGCAGTAGTAAAGAAGTTTAAAAGTAAAAGGTTAAGATTTATATTTATATTATAGACATCTACATTTTGGTCTTTATGTTCATATTATGTTACAGACAGTGCAGTATAACTAAACTTATTACCAGTGTTGATCAAAGTTCATAATTTAATACTTGAGTAAAAGTACAACTAGTTCTACTTGCTGTAGAAAATACTTTCATGCTTTTTACTTTGGAACCTTTGGAAAAATGTAGGAGAGTAGAAAGTATTATATTAATCTTTCAAATATAGAGGCATAAAAGTAATCAGTTCTCAACAAAAAAAATCTCAAGTAAATTTACTTTGTTACTGTTACTGACCACCTCTACAGTACTGCATGTTTACACTTACAGTTTACACTGGGGTTTACCAAAGAAGTGTAATTTGTAATTTCAAAAGCATGTTTGCTTTATTGCACATTTTACCTGCAGAGCAGTGTCTGTTATTTATTTTGTTCCTTTTGTCTTTTTTTTATCCTAATCTTTTATATGAATATAATGTGCAAAAATGTTATATTGTGTTGTGTTCTAATGTTTACATTTTGCAAAACACAACTTTTTTTTTTAAAGAGGTAGTCACATTGTTGTTAGTCTATTACTAATAGAGTACTGTTTGCAAAGCACAAAGTTAATTTATTACGTACATATATTGTACTGAAAAAGCACTGTTCTTGTATTAAAATAAATATTTAGTACAGTAACTTGGTTCATGTTTAAATCAATAATGTCTCATATCTTTATGTACTAGTAATTCTATACAATAATAGGTCAAATGCAGCAAGTCAAAAGACCAACTGGACCTTCTTTGCCAGTTTGCACACATTTCTTTGAAGGACTGCAAAAATATCGTCTGAATATCGATATCGAGATATTGAAAAAAAATATTGAGATATTCATTTTTGTCAATATCTCCCACCCCTAACTCTTGGTTGTGGTGTTCTGCAGGGATCAATCCTGGGACTGGTGTTGTTTTCCCTTTATATAATCCCCCAAATCTATCTTTCCTTACAGCATCTCTCTTCAGCTGCTGTTAGATTATTCTGTTCTCGAACCCTAAGATCCTGTAACCTTGACCTACTCACTGTCCCCAAAGTTAAACTTTAAAATCTCGTTTTTGCTCCCACGGGACTGAAACTGTGGTATAGCCTTCCTCTTTACATTAGGCACGCCCCATCTGCTTTTAAATCCTATCTCAAGATATATTTATTCTCCTTGACATGTAACATTCATTAATGTTATTTTAGGTCTCTGATTGCCTAATGTTTGTTTATTTTTGTTTCTCCATTTTGTTTCCCTCTTAATTCATTGTGATTCTTTTATTTATTGTAAAGCACTTTGGTCAACCTCAGTTATGTTTAAATGTGCTCTATGATTGATTGATTGATTGATTGATTGATTTTCTTCATCAGAAATCTCAGAAAGGAGGAGTTTAGAGGGACTGAAGCTTCGAATGAACCGTTTTCAGACTTTAAGTAAAGAGCACTTAAAATGTAAGTGTTTTTGATCTTGGATGCCTGTAAACCTGCTGTAGGAGACTCCAAAACAACATTAGGAACCTTAAATTAAAAAGCGTTAATTTAGATTTGAGATTGAGTTTAGACTAATCATCTTTCAACATGGCTTTACAGTTTTTGTTTGTTAGCAGCTGTCTATTTCTGACATATACTGTTTTACTTACAATATTTAGGTCTCCATGAAATCAAAATTCACATTTATAAGATATATGTGTTAAAAATGTACAGTCTCTCTCTACCACAAATACAGACCAAGAATTTTAATGACATCATTCTGCATTTCAGCTTCTCATCAAATTTGCTGAGGCTATGAATTAATATATATATACATATATACAGTGGGTACGGAAAGTATTAAGACCCCCTTAAATTTTTCACTCTTTGATATATTGTGAAACGCTTCACAAACAAGAACAAATGTAGGGCGGGGCTTGATTTTGTCTGTGGGGAATTGACTGCATCGCTGGAGCTCAGCCACAGTGATCTTTGGGTTCTTCTTTCCCTCTCTCACCAAGGCTCTTCTCCCCGATAGCTCAGTTTGGCAGGATGGCCAGCTCTAGGAAGGGTTCTGGTCGTCCCAAACGTCTTCCATTTAAGGATTATGGAGGCTGCTGTGCTCTTAGGAACCTTAAGTGCAGCAGAAATCTTTTGTAACCTTGGCCAGATCTGTGCCTTGCCACAATTCTGTCTCTGAGCTCTTCAGGCAGTTCCTTTGACCTCATGATTCTCATTTGCTCTGACATGCACTGTGAGCTGTAAGGTCTTATATAGACAGGTGTGTGGCTTTCCTAATCAAGTCCAATCAGTATAATCAAACACAGCTGGACTCAAATGAAGGTGTAGAAGCATCTCAAGGATGATCAGAAGAAATGGACAGCACCTGAGTTAAATATGAGTGTCAAAGCAAAGGGTCTGAATACTTAGTGATATTTCAGTTTTTCTTTTTTAATAAACCTGCAAAAATGTCAACAATTCTGTTTTTTTCTGTCAGTATGGGGTGCTGTGTGTACATTAATGAGGAAAAAAATGAACTTAAATGATTTTAGCAAATGGCTGCAATATAACAAAGAGTGAAAAATTTAAGGGGGTCTGAATACTTCCCGTACCCACTGTGTATGTATGTATGTATGTGTGTATATATATATATATATATATATATATATATATATATATATATAGACAATTTTAACAAAAACAAAAGAGTTTGATATGTCCCACCCTGAAGAACTGATCATCAAGCTAATTGATAGAATTTTCTGTGAATCCATGTTATGACTGTTGTAGGGGTTATAAGTACAGAATCTCCAGATCAAAACACAGGAGAAGAAGAAGCAGAAACAAGCGATAGAAGCATTGCTGACACACATAAATTACATGATCATCAAACATTAAATCAAAACTGTCTAACGTTACTGAATGAGATGTTGAACCATGAAGAGGAAACGACTGAAGCTTTGATGGACTCAATCTATTTTGTGAAACTTTTTATGAAATGTTGATAAAAAATAATACATGAAGCTAGAATAAAATGTTTTTTGTTTAGTTCAAAGCAGAGGCTCTGTTCTTCTTTCATTTGATATACTATTACATGTTCAGATATTCATTCAACATAATATTCTGGAGGTCATGAAAGTTTGGAGAAAATTATCAAAAATGCTGGCGCTGACTGGAAACTTTATAAAAAAAAACAACCGCTGTCAGGGATAGAGTTAAGTATTGAAATTTAATGCCTACACTAGTTTATCCCACACTGGTTTTGCTACAGAGAACTATTACACTGTTATTTTAGCAACCACTTCAGCAACGCCCTAGCAACCACTTAGAACACCTTAGCAACACTCTGGCAACCGCCCAGAACAGCCTTTCTCTAATCATCTAACGTTTTATATATCACAATCCTCATGCTCTTTGTTGACTCCCAAAAGAAAAACATTCATTCATTTGGTTTTGTGTTAATGCAAGAATGAAACATTAAACATCTGGAACTGAAGAACAGTCAGTCAGATCCACGATCAAACATCAGATGAATGAATGAATGAGGCATTCATACAGCGCTTTGACACAACTCATGGATCGTCTGTGTACATTCACTGGAGAAGGTTGACATAGGTGCTGGATGAAGAATAAAGAGTGACACACTTTACCCCTGCGCTGAAACACACAATAATCACAGCAGAGACACACAATGGACACAAAAGCTCCGCTCACAAAAGCCTCTCGCTGAGGCCTGTGCTTTTCAATAAACAGTTATTTGGGGCATCTGGCACCGGGTATGACCGCTGCGGGTCGAGCTGAACACACGACACTGGCAATGATCAGAGACAGCTAACATTTGAGCTTACGATAATCTCTCTAAAACTGTGTTTCTCCAGAGTCATCTCCAAGTCAAGTCAAGTCAAATTTATTTATATAGCGCTTTTACAATTGGTAATTGTTTCAAAGCAGCTTTACATATTAGAAGCACAGAAAAAGGGAAGTGGTTAAAAATAAGCTGTACAAACAAGCGTGGTAATATGTAACATATACAAGATGGTGCTACATTAAGCCAATGTCGGCTGACTCCCAGGGGTGGAAAAAACCCCCTAGGAGAAAAACCCAGCGTGCTAACACTGGGAAAAAAGTCCTAGGAGGGAAAAAACCCCTTGGAAGATATATATAATATATGTAAATGGATATGGAGATCAAAATCTGAATTATACATTTTTATTATAGAGATTAAAAATAGATTATATATAAATATATGTAAGCGGATACGGGGATTAAAAATCTGAATTATAGATGCAGCCAGAACTGGATCTGTAGGCCCATTGTCTCCTGGGCTACGTTGTAGTCAGGTCCAGACACAGGTTCTCCATCTGATCTGGATACGGCCTGGATCCAGCACCCGGCAAACCTCAGGATAAGCAGAGAGACAGATATTAGCGTAGATGCCATTCTTATTCTGATGTACAGGTATATCTAGTGTTATAGGAAATGTTCTCGGTTCCGGCCGACCTAATTATTGCAGCGTAACAACCCTTTAACGGATTTGAAAAATGTTAATGTATTGATAATGTGTTATGTGTATGCAAGAGCAAAGAGATGTGTTTTTAGTCTAGATTTAAACTGACAGAGTGTGTCTGCTTCCCGAACAATGCTAGGAAGATTGTTCCAGAGTTTAGGTGCTAAATAGGAAAAGGATCTGCCGCCTTCAGTTGATTTTGATATTCTGGGTATTATCAACTGGCCTGAATTCTGAGATCGCAATAAACGTGAAGGACTATAATGCATTAAGAGCTCACTTATGTACTGGGGAGCTAAACCATTTAGAGCTTTATAAGTAAGTAGCAAGATTTTAAAATCTATACGATGTTTAATAGGGAGCCAATGTAATGTTGACAGAACTGGGCTAATATGGTCATACTTTCTGGTTCTAGTAAGAACTCTAGCTGCCGCATTTTGGACCAACTGTAGTCTGTTTAAAAGCCGAGCAGAACAACCACCCAGTAGAGCGTTACAGTAATCTAGTCTTGAGGTCATGAATGCATGAATCAACTGTTCCGCATTTGTCATTGAGAGCATATGTCGTAATTTAGATATATTTTTTAGATGGAAGAAGGCGGTTTTACAGATACTAGAAACATGACTTTCAAATGAAAGATTGGTATCGAAGAGCACACCCAGGTTCCTAACTGAGGACGAAGGTTTAATGGAGCACCCGTCAAGTGTTAGAGAGTATTCAAGGTTTTTTCGTGAGGAAGTTTTTGGTCCAAAGATTAGGATATCAGTTTTTTCTGAATTTAATAATAAGAAATTTCTTGTCATCCAGTTTTTAATGTCAGCTATGCATTCTGTTAGTTTTGTGAATTTGTAGGTTTCGTCAGGGCGCGAGGAAATATAGAGCTGAGTATCATCAGCGTAGCAGTGAAAACTAACACCATGCTTCCTAATTATCTCTCCTAAGGGCAGCATGTACAGAGTGAAAAGCAACGGTCCTAGTACTGAGCCTTGTGGTACTCCATATTGAACTTGTGATCGATACGACATCTCTTCATTAACTACTACAGACTGATAACGGTCAGATAAGTACGATTTGAACCATGCCAAAGCAATTCCACTAATGCCAATATAGTTTTCAAGTCTTTTTAAAAGAATGTTGTGATCGATAGTGTCAAAAGCAGCACTGAGATCTAATAACACTAATAGAGAAATACAGCCACGATCGGATGATAAGAGTAGATCGTTTGTAACTCTAACGAGAGCAGTCTCAGTACTATGGTATGGTCTAAATCCTGACTGGAAATCCTCACAGATTCCATTTCTTTCTAAAAAGGAGCACAGTTGTGTTGAAACTGCCTTTTCTAGTATCTTTGACAGAAAAGGTAGATTCGAGATTGGCCTGTAATTTACTAAATCTCTCGGATCTAGTTGAGGTTTTTTAATAAGAGGTTTAATAATAGCCTGCTTAAAGGTTTTTGGCACGTATCCTAGTGTTAAGGATGAATTAATTATATCAAGAAGTGGACCTACGACCTCTGGAAGCATTTCTTTCAGTAGTTTAGTCGGCATTGGGTCTAACATACATGTCGTTGATTTTGATGATTTGATAAGTTTAGATAATTCTTCCTCTCCTATAGCGGCGAATGATTCTAGTTTTACCTCAGGGACACTACAGTGCACTGTCTGAAGCGAAACTGTGGACGGTTGCATGTTTTTAATTTTCTCTCTAATATTATCAATCTTGCAAGTAAAGAAGTTCATAAAGTCATTACTGCTGTGCTCTTTGGAAACGTCAGCAGTTGAATCTCTGTTTCTAGTTAATTTAGCCACTGTGTCAAATAAATACCTAGGATTATGTTTGTTTTCTATTAAGAGATTTGAAAAATAAGTAGATCTAGCATTTCTTATAGCCGTTCTGTACTCAATCATTTTTTCTTTCCACGAAAGGCGAAAAACTTCTAGTTTTGTTTTCTTCCAACTACGTTCAGTTTTTCTAACAGCTCGTTTTAGAGCCCGAGTGTGCTCATCATACCACGGCGTTGGATTAGTTTCCTTAATCTTCTTTAGATTAGAATCTCCAGATTCATGACATTATCTATCTATCTATCTATCTATCTATCTATCTGTCTATCTATCTATCTATCGCCTCTTTCTTACTTTCATTCAGATCTTCCTCCATTCAATTATCAACCGATGGATATTCACCAATTCCCAACCTGCATTTCTTCCCATAATCCATTTCTCTGACATATGCTGTTTCATTGTGACTTTAAATTCCAAACTAATGTCTAAAAACTCTGCAAAAGGGATGAATCTTTGCACAAACCCTTTAAAATCCTAAAGCAATGCTAATGGAATCCAACTGGATAAACAGAAAATTATTCAGGCAGTAATCTATTAAATAATAAAGTAATAAAGTAATCTATAGAATCTTATAATCTATTATTATAATCTATCACACCTGAACTAAAGTAATCTATAGAATCTTATAATCTATTATTATAATCTATCACACCTGAACTAATGAATCAACGAGATGAAGTGAGATTCAGATCTTATTTGGATCCTTACAGGATTCTGGATTGATCCCATCAGGACTGATTCCTACTAAGTAACAATTCCATTAATTCCTTCAGATGAGAGCTGATTCATGTCAACAGGTGAACAGAATGAATAAATCATTCTTCATACAGCAGACAGACACCTGCGCGTGCACAGCTTCAGTATTCCCGAATAACGCAGTGGCATGACGTCACGCACCTCTATCCATCGCTGCGCCTCGCGGACAGCAGGTTCTGGCGCCGGTTCGGTGTGATGATAATGATGATGACGAGGCTGCAGAGGAAGATGTCGTCCTGCATCCGATCCTCGACTCGCCATTTAGAGCCTGTGCCTCAGTAAACACCACCTCACGCGCGCGGAGTGACGGAGAGACACGTGACTCGCCAGGTGAAGTTATTTCAGGACTCTGCGCGCGCGCACGCGTGTGTGTGTGTGTGTGTGTGTCGTGACGCAGGGCTGCTGCCACACTCGCGGATGAGAGAGACGCGGTGCCCCTCAAACAGCCAATCAGAACGCAGCTTCGCGTTCCAGCACGGCCCACCGGCCCAAACAGCCAATCAGAGTCGAGCATTGCTTCCCAGCGCCGCCCTGCTCCAGAGCCTCATAACTTTCTTAAATAAGTAATAAACACATATTAATATTCATACACAACTGCTCCAAAAAGAATTGTCACTGCTTACAAGATCAAACATTTATTTACATTATTACATTTTTAAAAAAATTAATTCAACATTTTAAATTGACATTAGAGGCAGTAAACCAACTGATCTTGTTTATTGTTACTGGTGATTTTCTTTGTAAACAATAACAGGTGCTCATGTGTAAGTATGCTTCTGAGATACAATAAAGATAACTTTGTAGTCAAAAGAAATCAGTGAAATCAGTGTCTGATGTCATTCTTATGTTTGATGCCGCACTGCCATCTAGTGGACATGACGAGCTACTGTTAGTGTGGGCGGGGCTTTAATCTGGACTTTGTCTAATTAGTCAGGTGTGATTAGTTTACTTTTTATTATTAGTCAGGTACGATTTACATATATTCATGTATATTGTTTTTGTCTTGAGTCTATAGCCTAAGAAACAGTGAGTAAATTAATAATTTTTGAAGCTAAAATTAACATTATGTCACAAATGACAACTCAACTTTTATTGAACCCAGAATATTCTTTTAATTTGGTCATTATTCTCACCTAAAGTAATTGTGTATCTTCAGGGCCCGGTTTTTCAAAAGATTTAATCCGGATAAAATTGATCCGGATTTATTAATCCTTTTTTTGCGATCCGTGATCACGTAATCCAGCTTACTTTTGGAGCCAGTTTTTTAAAGCAACATCGGATTGGATCAATCTGGGGTGCGTTTCCCGAAAGCATCGTTGGTGAACCATGGTCGTAAGTCCCATTGAACTCTATTGGTAACAACGGAACTTGCGACCATAGTTCGCTTTGGGAAACGCACCCCTGATCCGGATAGGAACTTTTCAGGATCACCAAATCTGGATTTCCAGTGCTCTACGGAGGCCCTAAAGGGACATGATGATAGAAAGAATATGGGTTTTGAATTAAATATATTTTTGTTGGATATTTACAGCTGTTTAGGGATTGTTTTATGGCACCAAAATATCTTTTTACTTTAGAGTAGGTTACCGAAAGGCTAAATATGTAGACTAATGTCTGCATTTAATTTATTACTTTAACAGTTAAACTAATCAAGAGCAAGATAAAAATGTGTATGTATATTACATGATAAAAATGTTGTATTTTTTGACTAGTTTTAAAGTTTTACTACATTTTCCTCCTGGAATCCACCTTGAAATCCTACCCCCTGTTGGGATCAGGATAATCCTGTTTTTTTGGATCAAAGTGATCCAAATCCTACAAAAAAGTTCTGAAAAACCCAAACTAAAGGTTTGATCCAGATCAAAACCAAGATTGGATTACGTGATCTAATCTGATTATGTAATCCATTTTTTCTTTTGAAAAACACATTTTCAAGATTTGATCCAATCCATTATCCAAAATCCTAGTGGATTACTTTTGAAAAACCGGGCCCAGAACACTTGTAATGAATGACTTCAGTCTGGAGCTCCACAACCCTGTCCTCCTTCACTTTCATCAGATTGCCAAGATTAGCAGGGCTTTCTCCAAAAGATCCTCAAAAGAAAGGTTTAGATCAATAAATAATAAGTAAATAATCACATATTTTGGGTGAACTTTCCCTTTAACTAAACCTGGAACTGCTAAATCTTGATTTTAGAACATGTTAAATTCAGCATGAAATAAATCCTTTATATGCATTTTCAAAATGCATGATACAGATCTTATTGTGAAGGATTCATGCATGTATTTGTTCATTTAAATTAATAATAATAATAATAATTTGACCTCATATTTATTTAAAATGCCATAACTGGATCTTGCGTTGAGCTGACACACTTCTCTCTGGACTTCTCCAATCATTTATTCCACTTAAAGTCACCATAAAATATGAATTTTCAGATCATAGGCTCCAGGGAAAGAGATTCGCTTCCCCTTTAAAAACACATTAAATAGATTAAAGTGACGTGTCGCCGCACAACCTAACATCCCAGCATAAACACTCCTGATCAATTATTTCTTAATAAAGCATCTACATTCACAAACCACTGTTAATTTAATTAAATACTTTATATCATATCATTTATGTGCTATACTTGACAATCACATTTATGATTAGACACATTTTAATCATAATGGATGAGTTTAATCCAAACATTATTATATTTGTAGGCCTGATACTGAAGATTTCTGCTGACAGACTCATCTGAGCTTCTTCCTCCTGTTCCTCCTTTAAATAACACAAAACCATCATCTGAATATTAAAGCAACATTAATCATTCAATATCACATGTTTCTGATACTCATGCTAACAAGTCAAGTCAAGTCAAGTCACCCTTATTTATATAGCGCTTTTTACAATGCAGATTGTGTCAAAGCAGCTTTACATTGATAATTGGTATATAATTTTCCTTTTAAAGAAGAGTGTCAATGCAGGCAGATCAAAAGCACTGTTGAATAAATGTCAAGAATACTGTTGAATATCAAATGTCAAGTCAAATTAAATTAAATTAGGGCTGCACGATTAATCGTATTTTAATCACGATAACGATATCTGCTTCTCCCGATTGATTTTAAATAATCATCACAATATTGGCCCACTCTATGAAAATAAACATGATTTGGAAATATTGGAAGTAATATTAGGAATTTCGCTGTTTTATCTTTTGAAGTTCCTAAAGGTTTACCATTTTTCATAATGTTGATAAGCTAGAAATGATTGTTCTTTACTTTACGAATTTGCCGGGCAATTTGAATCTGGTTTGTCTTATTGATTAATAATCGTGATTATAATTTTGAGGAAACTGTGGCACTGGCTGTCGTGTTGATGATGTCTTCACAATGGATGATCTAGTTGACTCGATCTCTGCTGATACAGGGCTGCGTTGTGGTCGTGTCAAGGCACTGGTCCTCGGTCTCATCTGGATACGGCCTGAATCCGGTTGACTACGGTAAACCTTGGGATAAACAGAAAGACTAATATTAGCGTAGATGCCATTCTTTTTCTGATGTAACGAGTACATCTGGTGGTCGGTGCCAACCCAACACTTCGTCATAACCTTTCAATTCAACTTGGGTCGTCAACCATTACTCCTTCCAGGACAGCCAGGAAACTTAGAGTGGTGATGGATGATTGTTTAAGCTTCTCAGATCATGTTGCTACAACGGCCCGGTCCTGCAGATTTGCCTTGTACAACATCAGGAAGATTAGACCCTTCCTATCGGAGCATTCCACACAAATTCTTGTCCAAGCTCTTGTTCTATCCAGACTGGACTACTGTAATGCTCTCTTGGCTGGACTTCCAGCATGCACTGTCAAACCTCTTCAACTGATCCAGAATGCTGCAGCAAGACTGGTCTTCAACAAGCCGAAGAGAGCGCACGTCACTCCTCTCTTCATCAGTCTGCATTGGCTGCCAGTAGCTGCTCGCATCCAATTCAAGGCTCTGATGTTTGCCTACAGAACGACCGCTGGCTCTGCACCGCCATACCTTAACTCGCTACTTCAGACGTATGCGCCCTCCAGAAACTTGCGTTCTGCAAGTGAACGGCGGCTTGTGGTGCCATCACAAAGGGGCACAAAATCACTCTCACGAACCTTCTCCGGGTCTATTCCTGGCTGGTGGAATGACCTGCCACGCTCTATCTGAGCAGCTGAATCTTTAGCCACTTTCAAAAAAATGCTAAAGATGTATCTTTTTCGTCAGCACTTGACCCAGTAATAGTAGCACTTACCTCGATTTCTATATCCATCTATTTGTGTATTTAAAAAAAAAAAAAAAATCCTTGCTACGAGCACTTTACTGTCATAACTGTGACTTCACACAGCACTTACATACTGTTGTTCTCATGTTGACTTGATTGATTCTACTGTTCTCAAGTCGCTTTGGATAAAAGCGTCTGCTAAATGACTAAATGTAAATGTAATGTAAATGTTATAGGAAGTGTTCCCGGTTCCAGCTGAACTAGTTTATGCAGCCTAATAATCCTTTAACGGATTTGAAAATATAAATTTATAATGTGTTATGTGTATGCCAGGTTAAAGAGATGCATTTTTAGTCTAGATTTAAACTGACAGAGTGTGTCTGCATCCCGAACAATGCTAGGAAGGTTGTTCCACAGTTTAGGTGCCAAATAGGAGAAGGATCTACCACCTGCGGTTGATTTGATATTCTAGGTATTATCAGCTGGCCTGAATTCTGAGATCGCAATAAACGTGAAGGACTATAATGCATTAAGAGCTCGCTTAGGTACTGGGGGGCTAAACCATTTAGTGCTTTGTAAGTAGTTAACAAGATTTTAAAATCTATACGATGTTTAACAGGAAGCCAATGCAGTGACGACAGAACTGGGTTAACATGGTCATACTTCCTAGTTCTAGTAAGAACTCTAGCTGCTGCATTTTGTACGAGCTGTAGTTTATTTATCAAGTGGGAGGAACAACCACCCAGTAGAGCGTTACAGTAATCTAACCTTGAGGTCATGAACGCATGAACTAACTGTTCTGCATTCTTCATTGAGAGCATATGTCGTAGTTTAGATATATTTTTAAGATGGAAGAATGCGGTTTTACAGATGCTAGTAACATGGCCTTCAAATGAAAGATTGGTATCAAAGAGCACACCCAGGTTCCTAGCTGACGACGAAGACTTAACAGAGCAGCCATCAAGTGTTAGACAGTATTCTAGGTTATTACGTGAAGAAGTTTTTGGTCCAAAAATTAGAATCTCTGTTTTTCCTGAATTTAGTAGTAGGAAATTACTGGTCATCCAGTTTTTTATATCAGCTATGCATTCTGTTAATTTTGTGAATTGGTAAGTTTCGTTAGGGCTCGAAGAAATATAGAGCTGAGTATCATCAGCGTAACAATGAAAACTAATGCCATGCTTCCTAATGATATCTCCCAAGGGTAGCATGTACAGAGTGAAAAGCAATGGTCCTAGTACTGAGCCTTGCGGTACTCCATATTTAACTTGTGATCGATATGACATCTCATCATTTACTACTACAAACTGATAACGGTCAGATAAGTATGATTTGAACCATGCCAATACAATTCCACTAATGCCAACATAGTTTTCAAGTCTATTTAAGAGAATATTGTGATCGATAGTGTCAAATGCAGCACTAAGATCCAGTAACACTAATAGAGAGATACAACCACGATCTGATGATAAGAGCAAATCATTAGTAACTCTGGTACGGCCTAAATCCTGACTGGAAATCCTCACAGATATTATTTCTTTCTAAAAAGGAACATAGCTGCGATGAAACTGCCTTTTCTAGTATTTTTGACAGAAAAGTAAGTTTTGAGATTGGCCTATAATTGACTAATTCTTTAAGATCTAGTTGTGGTTTTTTAATAAGAGGTTTAATAATATAATGATATTAAGAAGAGGATCTATGACTTCTGGAAGCATCTCTTTCAATAGCTTAGTCGGTATAGGGTCTAACATACATGTGGTTGATTTTGATGATTTAACAAGTTTAGACAATTCTTCCTCTCCTAAAGCAGTAAATGAAATGAATTTTTCCTCAGGGACACTACAATGCAATGTCTGACATGATACTGCAGTAGACGGTTGCATGGTTATAATTTTCTCTCTAATATTATCAATCTTGCAAGTAAAGAAGTTCATAAAGTCGTTACTGCTGTGCTCTTTGGGAACATCAGAAGTTGAAGCTTTATTTCTTGTTAATTTAGCCACTGTATCAAATAAATACCTAGGGTTGTGTTTATTTTCTTCTAAGAGTTTTGAAAAATAGGCAGATCTGGCAGTTTTTAAGGCCTTTCTGTACTCAATAATTTTCTCTCTCCACGAAATGCGAAATACTACTAGTTTTGTTTTCTTCCAGCTACGCTCCATTTTTCTGGCTGCAGTTTTTAGGGCCCGAGTGTGCTCACTGTACCATGGCTTTTGATTACATTCCTTAATCTTTTTTAAACGCAAAGGAGCAACTGAATCTAATGTGCTGGAAAAGACAGAGTCAATAGTTTCTGTTGCAACATCGAGGTCTTCTAAGCTGTCTGGTATGCTAAGGCGATGAAACAGAATCAGGAATCAGGATCAGGAAGATTATTTATAAAGCAATCTTTAGTGGTAGAAGTGATGGTTCTACCATATTTATGGCAGGGAGGCAGTTTAGCCTCTTTGACTAAATGTAGTATACACGAGACTAGATAATGATCTGAGATGTCGTCACTCTGCTGCAGAATTTTAGCGGCATCAATATCGATTCCATGTGACAATATTAGATCTAAAGTATGATTACGACAATGAGTGGGTCCTGACACGTGTTGTCTAACACCAATAGAATTTAGAATGTCTGTAAATGCCAATCCTAATGAGTCTTTTTTATTATCTACATGGATATTAAAATCACCAACAACAAGGACTTTATCTGCAGCTAGTACTAACTCTGATAGAAAATCAGCAAATTCTTTAATAAAGTCTGTATGGTGTCCTGGTGGCCTGTATACAGTAGCCAACACAAATGTCAACTTACATAATGTTACGTAAAGCACCATCACTTCGAAGGAATTATATTTGAAAGACTTTTGACTAATACTGTAAATATTACTATAAATTACAGCAACACCTCCCCCTTTGCCTTTCTGTCGAGGATTGTGTCGATAATCATAACCTTGAGGGCTAGACTCATTTAAAGTAATGTAATCGTCCGGTTTTAGCCAGGTTTCTGTCAAACACAGCACATCTAGATTATTGTCTGTGATAATATCATTTACAATAAGTGCTTTTGAAGAAAGTGATCTAATATTTAACAATCCAAGCTTTATCATTTGTTTATCATTATTATCTCGATTTTTTATTTGTTGAACATCAATTACATTTTTTCCATTAAATGGGTTTGGAAGTTTTTTGTTTTTATTAATTCGGGGTACAGACACAGTCTCTATGTGATAATATCTAGGTGTAAGAGTTTCTATGTGTTGGGATTTATCTGACTTCTGTAACGTGAGGCAGCTAGCAGACGGTCGGTTTAGCCAGTCTGTCTGCTTCCTGACCTGGGCCGTAGTTTGTCATGTTTCAGCTCTAAGACTATGTGCCATATTACTAGAGAGAAGAGCAGCACCATCCCGGGAGGGATGAATACCATCTCTTTTCAACAGGTCAGGTCTGCCCCAAAAACTTTTCCAATTATCTATGAAACCTATATTATTCTATAGACTCTATTAACCTATAGAGTTGTTACCTGTAGCAGAAGAGCCTCTTCTCAATATTATCAACTCGTCTTTATCTCTAGGTCACGTCCCACAACCGTTCAAGCTAGCAGTTATTAAGCCTCTCATTAAGAAACCACAATTAGATCCAAACGTATTAGCAAATTACAGTATACAGACCCATTTCAAATCTTCCATTTATGTCTAAAATACTAGAAAAAGTGGTGTCGGTCCAATTGTGCTGCTTCTTGCAAAAAAACGCTATCTATGAAAAATTTCAGTCAGGATTCAGGTCTCATCATAGCACAGAAACTGCGCTCATTAAAATTACAAACGACTTACTTCTAGCTTCTGACCAGGGCTGTTTCTCAATACTAGTGTTACTTGATCTCAGTGCTGCGTTCGACACTATAGATCATAAAATACTCCTAGACCGACTACAAAATTACACTGGTATTCAGGGCCAGGCATTATGGTGGTTTATGTCGTACCTATCAGACCGTCACAATTTTGTAAGAAAAAAAAATCTAAGACAACAATAGTAAACCATGGAGTGCCGCAAGGATCTGTGTTAGGCCCTCTGCTATTTTCAATATACATGCTGCCACTCGGCAATATTACAGTGGGTACGGAAAGTATTCAGACCCCCTTAAATTTTTCACTCTTTGTTATATTGCAGCCATTTGCTAAAATCATTTAAGTCATTTAAGAAATATCACATGGTCCTAAGTATTCAGACCCTTTGCTGTGACACTCATATATTTAACTCAGGTGCTGTCCATTTCTTCTGATCATCCTTGAGATGGTTCTACACCTTCATTTGAGTCCAGCTGTGTTTGATTATACTGATTGGACTTGATTAGGAAAGCCACACACCTGTCTATATAAGACCTTACAGCTCACAGTGCATGTCAGAGCAAATGAGAATCATGAGGTCAAAGAAACTGCCTGAAGAGCTCAGAGACAGAATTGTGGCAAGGCACAGATCTGGCCAAGGTTACAAAAAAATTTCTGCTGCACTTAAGGTTCCTAAGAGCACAGTGGCCTCCATAATCCTTAAATGGAAGATGTTTGGGACGACCAGAACCCTTCCTAGAGCTGGCTGTCCGGCCAAACTGAGCTATCGGGGGAGAAGAGCCTTGGTGAGAGAGGTAAAGAAGAACCCAAAGATCACTGTGGCTGAGCTCCAGAGATGCAGTCGGGAGATGGGAGAAAGTTGTAGAAAGTCAACCATCACTGCAGTCCTCCACCAGTCGGGGCTTTATGGCAGAGTGGCCTGACGGAAGCCTCTCCTCAGTGCATGCCCGCATGGAGTTTGCCAAGATGGTGAGAAATAAGATTCTCTGGTCTGATGAGACCAAGATAGAACTTTTTGGCCTTAATTCTAAGCGGTATGTGTGGAGAAAACCAGGCACTGCTCACAACCTGTCCAATACAGTCCCAACAGTGAAGCATGGTGGTGGCAGCATCATGCTGTGGGGGTGTTTTTCAGCTGCAGGGACAGGACAACTGGTTGCAATCAAGGGAAAGATGGATGCGGCCAAGTACAGGGATATCTTGGACAAAAACCTTCTCCAGAGTGCTCAGGACCTCAGACTGGGCCGAAGGTTTACCTTCCAACAAGACAATGACCCTAAGCACACATCTAAAATAACGAAGGAGTGGCTTCACAACAACTCCGTGACTGTTCTTGAATGGCCCAGCCAGAGCCCTGACTTAAACCCAATTGAGCATCTCTGGAGAGACCTAAAAATGGCTGTCCACCAACGTTTACCATCCAACCTGACAGAACTGGAGAGGATCTGCAAGGAGGAATGGCAGAGGATCCCCAAATCCAGGTGTGAAAAACTTGTTGCATCTTTCCCAAAAAGACTCATGGCTGTATTAGATCAAAAGGGTGCTTCTACTAAATACTGAGCAAAGGGTCTGAATACTTAGGACCATGTGATATTTCAGTTTTTCTTTTTTAATAAATCTGCAAAAACGTCAACAATTCTGTGTTTTTCTGTCAATATGGGGTGCTGTGTGTACATTAATGAGGAAAAAAAATGAACTTAAATGATTTTTGCAAATGGCTGCAATATAACAAAGAGTGAAAAATTTAAGGGGGTCTGAATACTTTCCGTACCCACTGTATAAGAAAACATGGAATTAGTTTCCACTGCTATGCTGATGATACTCAGTTATATATTTCAACACAACCAAATTAAATCTCTAAATTATCCAATCTGACAGAGTGTGTTAAAGAAGTAAAACATTGGATGACTAGTAATTTTCTTCTATTAAATTCAGATAAGACTGAAGTATTGATTATTGGGCCAAAAACCTGTACACAGATAGTCTGGGTAAACCCAGCCTGATCTGCTGGCGATTTGATTTCGCTCGGCAACTCAGTCTGGAAACCCGTGCATTCATTTCTGCTGCGCTTTTGCACTTTTGCGGGAACCAATCACAGACTGGCTTATCCACCTTGCTCGCTATTGACGGGTATAACACGATGACGATAGAGAAGCGACGGCAAGCAGCTTTCAAACTCTATTTGATCTACCCGTCTCTCGTACGACCGTCACTCCAAAATAACAATGCACAATCACAGTGACGCCGATTGTGTTAAGCATTTACCTTATCTGAGAGAAATGTAGCAGACCGTTGATCCGACAGTCTCTTCATAGGAAGATTACAAACAGCGATTAACTCCCTGAGGTCTGAAAACGCGCCGGCGCGTTTTGCAGGATTATTTTCACATTGCAGTAAAACAGACTTAAAATACTCCGTCATTTCTTGTCATAGAGACATAAGTAATATATCAATTGAAACTATAGAATGTCTTCTTTTATTTGTGTACACTCAGAGTAAAAACACAATGTTGTGCTTTTTGTAAAATAAAGAAAACTAACATGATTTGTGATCTCTCGTCTCCCTCTGAACGAACTCCAATCTGATAGTTCTCAGAAAATTAACTGTAACTTATGAATACTAATGACAAAAAAAATGACACTTACGTCTAAGGAAACGTTGAAATGTCAGGTTTTAAATCGTGCAAGTCAAATCGAAAACAAACATTCTGTGTTTATGTAATCTGTATGAAAAGAGAGCCATGTCAGAAGTCTGTGATTCAGTTCATTACCCGCTAATGCAGCCACACCCACGGAGCCAGCGCTATTCAGATGCAAATTCAGAGGCAATACCTGCATTCATCGTCTCAATCGTGTATTAATTGTCTTGAAAAGTGTTTATTTGGATGTTAAAGCAATCCTTTTCTTCTTTATATGAATTTGTGGCCTAAAGGTGTACAGAGCGCCCTCCGGCTGCAAGTATGAATTAAAAACACCATTCCTGAAATGTCCTCTTCTTCTTTAGAATAATTTGTGGACTAAAGGTGTACAGAGAGCGCCCTCCGGCTGCAAGTATGAATTAAAAACACCATTCCTGAAATGTCCTCTTCTTCTTTAGAATAATTTGTGGACTAAAGGTGTACAGAGAGCGCCCTCCGGCTGCAAGTATGAATTGTATCCATTCGTGTAAAACACAGTATCCAATATAAATATTACTTCTCAGTATAGAAAATTGACATAAATATATAAGAATCCATCAATATTTCTCCAAATGTGCATGCTTTTAAGCTAAAAGCCTATATGAAATGCTATAGAGGTAACAATTGTTCAGACACTTTGCATCACAGAAAAACATTTTATTTTAAAGAATATAATAGAATACCATTATTTTAAATTGTAATAATATTTCACAGTATTGCTGTTTATGATGAGCTGAGACATTATTACAGAGGTTTTTTTTCACAGCCTACCTGACTGAAAGGCCTCATTAATATGCAAGTCATTTCAGGTCATTATTATGTGATTCTTTTGTCTTCTCAGGTGTAAATGAGCCATTATTCATGCAGATTCACGCCTCCACGCATACTGTTTCTTGACAAAAAGTGTCTTACAAAAATTAAATCAATATATTGTTTTATATGAAGGAGTAGGCAGCATAATTTTTACATAATTCTGAAGCAAAAACTCTAGTCTACAACCTCTAATACCCAAAAGTCTTGTGAACACAGATTTAATATACTTTTTTTGGCCTTATTTCAGTGACTTTGTGTGACTTTGACGTTTTTTGTGTTTTCAATAACCACGCATAAACATTATTCCTTCAAAAATACAAACATGTACATACATGTTCCTCACATATTATTGTAGCCTAGTTTGTGCTGAATACAGTGTAATGACACTTTTGTCATTTATATGTTTATGAACAACTGAAAAAAGCACAAATGTCAGGGCATGTCAAAACTTCTCCAAGCCCAAAATCAGCCTCAGACTCCAGAGGGTTAATGACACACAGTGATTCTCTGCTGTTATTTTGGTGGTTTGCTTCACGATGTGAGTACAGGACTCTTTTACTTCAATGCCCTTTGATGGTAGACAATATGTTCATTATTTGCTCTATATGTTTCGTCTCCCTGCTTCTTGAATCTCGCGCTGCCTGAGCTGACTGGAATTCTTTTTGGTTGTCATGACAATGACGTAGTTTAGGGCGGCTATATTCCGCATTCATTTACACTGAACCAGAACAGTATCAGAGTCGCCTTTTAACCTCTCAACGATGCTAAATGACTTCCTTAGTTAGCAAACAAATTGCTCGAGTGGGTGTAAATACCGATCACTTTCATGTTTTTTTGCACAACCTGCAAAAATCGCTCGATGCCATTGCTGCTTCTGCAAACCGCGGATCAATGCCTGTCTGGAGTTTTCTCATTGCTCTGCAAAGTACATCACCCGGATCTAGACTTGTGCCGATATTCGGTAATGCGATAAATCGCGATAATGAATATGCACGATATTGTAATCATGGGCACTTCAGAATACCGTAAATAATAATTTATTACCAATTATTAATTTTTTATAAGGCAATTAAGAATACTTTACCCATCAATCGTATAAAATGCACAACACCGCTGTATTCTGCGTCAAAAGGACACGCGCTCAGATGTAAACAATCCCAACGTGCATGTGGCACATGGCAGAACGAGTGAAGGAGACGTGCTGAATGAAAGTGCGCGTTCACTCTCTGACAGCAGAGGGCGCTGATGGAACAGCAGCGTGCAGCAGTTACCACGGAAACCGTGCAAACAAAGTAACTGCGCTAGTGAAGTTTTTAAAATGCTTCAAACAGCCATTCATTTTTTTTGTAATCTCAGTGTTGTTCATCACAGCACCAAATACTGAATACTTAAAAAAGACTTAAAAGGATATTTATTTTCAAACCTAAACATTTTTATATTTTAATCTGGACTACAACATGCCCTAATGATTAGAAATGTTCTGATTATTTGTTATTGTTCAGTAAAACTTTGAAAACATACAGCTTCATTAGTTAACATGTTAATTCATTATCACTAAACTGACAATAAAAATTCTTATAAAGTATTAATTATTATTAATTGTTAGTTTCTTAGTTACTGTTTAATAACATTACTAAAATCAAAATAACTTATTTAATGGACCGGAGATAAAACTAACAATGATCAGTTGTGTTTCTAAACTAACATTAACAAAAAATAACACTTTCTGTAACAAATGTAGCTATTGCTCAATCTTAGTTAATGCATTAAATAGAGTAAAGTGTTATCTGTTGTTCGTTATAGCCTAATTCTTTTGCATTTTAATCTGTTTGAAAATGTCAGTCAGTTGTTTTTGTTTTATTACAAAAAGAGTTCTTAAACCTGTTAAACTGACAAATTGTTTTGCAACTTATTTTAATATTGTGATAATACCGTATACCGTGATAAAAGCTTCATCAATTAATCGCAACATGAAAATTTGATACCGTCACATGCCTACCCGGATCGTTGATCTGATTGGTTGAAGGACTATCCAATTGCGTGACTAATGCTCGTTGACCACGCCTCTTGTGCAGTAGGAAATACATAGCAAACTCCCCAGACCAATGTTCAATTTTAAATTGAGCTTGGTCTGGTGATAGCCAGACTAGTACACAGAATCTCTCAGACTACAATCCGCATTTAGAAGGATGTACTGTTACTCCATCCTCGACAGAAAGACCTGGGTGTTATATTAGACAGCAACTTGTCCTTCGAAAATCATATTTCATATGTTACAAAAACAGCCTTCTTCTACCTCAGAAACATTGCTAAGATACGGAATATGTTATCTATTTCTGATGCAGAAAAGTTAGTTCATGCTTTCATGACGTCTCGACTAGATTACTGTAATGCATTATTAGCTGGTTGTCCTGCTTCCTCAATAAACAAGCTACAATTAGTACAAAATGCAGCTGCTAGAGTTCTTACCAGGTCAAGAAAATATGATCATATAACACCAATTTTATCATCTCTACACTGGTTACCTATTAAGTTCTGTATCGATTATAAAGTATTGCTAATGATCTATAAGGCTCTAAATGGTTTAGCTCCTGTGTACTTAACTGATCTTCTATCGCCCTACAATCCTTCATGCTCCTTGAGATCACAAAACTCTGGACTTCTGGTTGTACCTAGGATATCTAAGTCCACTAAAGGAGGGAGAGCGTTTTCACATTTGGCTCCTAAACTCTGGAATAGCCTTCCTGATAATGTTCGGGGCTCAGACTCGCTCACCTAGTTTAAATCTAGATTAAAGACGCATCTCTTTAGCCAAGCATTCACATAATGCATCTCATGTCAAATCATTTGCACGTGACTATCTTTGCTTAATGTTATGAACAGCAGCTACGCTAATTATTCTCCATTTGCTTTTCTGTGTGATGAGAGAGTACATCAGCTTCAGTTTGGATCCAGTCTCTTAAGAAGACCTCAGATGACCAACACCTGTGAAGAGATGGTGCCAACTCCTGCGAGGACTTCAGAAGACGCAATCATCTGGATCAACATGCACATTCCAAATTTCTCCATATCCTAATTATTGTTAATATGCAATTCATTTTTCCAGGAGCTCATTGCTTCTACCTTCACGTAAATTGCTTACAGTGTTTGTAAATTAATTGCCTAAATTATTACATTATTTGCTAACTGCATTCTCCTTAAATTGTAATGTTGACATGCATAGGTGCCGGTTTATGTTTCTGCCCAGTAACACCCACCCCACCCCACCCCTTTTTTTAAATGTTATAGTTTCATTCTTACAGCTACATTACAATATTTGCATTTTGATAGTGACTTCGCTGGAAAGAAGAGTCTGGCGAATCGCCATAGATTGACGCGCATGTATAAAGACTGTACACGAGGATGTTTCATTTGAATTCGACCCAAAACAAGCACATTCTTTTCATGAGTGTTGTCGTGCTCTCACTGAAATCTGATGATCAGTAAAGTTACCTGAAGGTAGCCTACACTGTGTTATTTCGTCAGTCAGTCATGAAAGTCAGGTGGTTAAAAGCTGCTGGCAACTTTAAATCCAGGAAAGAAGACCATTTTAGGGACAGGGCAAGGACAGTTTGAGTTCTGATTCTGAATCAGAGCGAGCGCGAGAGTGAAGGAAATCCGACTGCGAGTTGAGAGATTTGTGCTCGCTCAACACTGGATGCGCTCTCGACTTTTGCAATTAAAATAACGTCATAGAAACGGCCTTAAATAAACAATATTAAAAAAATAAGGATAATTTCTGATAGCTGCAATCGACTTGTTAAAATCCATGGAGAATATCTCATAATTTGTCAGAGTTTTCTCAGCGTCATCCATAAATAATGATTGACATGTTCGCTCCATGAGCTTATCGTGTCTGTATTTGTAAATGTCGAGACACGCAAACACTATATTAATGTAGCCATCATTCCTGCTGTTAAATGATATACTACATTCATATTAATGCTGCGGCAAATATAAACGCATACGCTCTCTCTGGATGCCGTTGTCTAGTAGGCTGTGTCAGTGTGTCGAGACCATATATGAATGTTATAATGAAGCAGAGCGGGAATCAAGACTTTGTCGGGACAGCATTCTCGCACGGAGAAGTGCAATTACACAACATTTAGAAAAGACAGGAAGATGAGACCCTAAAAAGGACAGAATCCTCACGCATATCGGTTTTTCTTGTCATAGTCGTGAGTTTGCCCAGCATCAGACGCGCGTCTCCACGCAACAGATCGTTTGTGTGACGGATGGATTCCCGCAGCTGTTTTGACTCCTTTACACATTTTATAAGCTCTTCACGAGTTCCCAGCTGGCCATTATTTAATTTTTTATTAAATTTTTTATTACATTGGGTTCCTCCAGAACGTATTATTTTTACCCAAAGAAGGAGGACAAGGATTAATACATCTTAAAAGTAGAACAGCAGTTTTTCTTTTACAGTTTTTGCAAAGAATTCTTAATGGTTCAGTAACTTCCAGCTGGAAAGTTCCCGCTGGAACCATCATATTCAGGCTACACACACACAACGAGCGCATTTACCTCAGCACACAGCATTGTTCTGATGTTCAGTAAGTTCTCAAAATAGGCAATACGTCATAAAATCCGACCAATCACGTTGTGAATGTATCCCTGTGCCTTTATGTTCAGTATCTTTTGGTTTGGTGATAAAACTGCCAATCTGAATGCTAATCGGACCAGGATTTTTTTCTTTTTTGGTCTGGACCAAATGAACGAAACAAACCGAACTACAAGTGTGAACGCACCCTTAAAATGTCCTTCTCTTTGTAATTTGAACATATTCCACACTTTAAAAACATCCTGATAAAAGAGGCAATCCATTGATATTCAGCTTTGACAAGTCCATAAAGAAAAGATTTCTGTCCATTTTCAAATTTCTGTGATTTTGTAATATTTTACAGGCAACTACTTTCCAGCTGGAAGTTACTGAACCATTAAGAAGTCTTTGCAAAAACTGTAAATGAAAAGCTGCTGTTCTACTTTTAAGATGTATTAATCCTTGTCCTCCTTCTTTGGGTAAAAATAATACATTCTGGAGGAACCCAATGTAATAAAAAATTAAATAATGTTGCTGTTTATGTTTGCCAGCACAGGACATTTCACAAATCCAGATCAGACGATGTTCTACGGTCACGTCTGGAATAAAGAGTAGCCTATCCATGTCACACAGTTCAGTTAGGGTGATATTATATGACCCGTGATATAAGATTTTGGCCATACTACCTATCCAAATCATTCATCCCGGTATCATCGTCAGTAGGCTACACTATTTTGGACACCACAAGGTGTCACTGTGGCCTCAATGCTTCGCTCTCACCTAAGCTGAGCTCGATTGCTATGTCTGATGTAAACCACGCCCTCCTCATTACCCTACAGACAAAGAAATGTAAAAATAAAGAAATATAGGAATGAATAAATTTGGAAATGAACAAATATAGAAATAAATAAATAAATGTGGAAATAAATAAAAAAATAAATGTGGAAAAAAATTAATATAAAGAGAAATAAGGATATAAATGTCTATTTTTTTTTCTTTTCTATGTATATTTATGTATTTTTACTTTTTTAGATTTATTTATTTTTCATTTTGGCACACTTGGGATTCTATAATATGGGAGGCGTACATATTAATGATCTCGACTGTTGCGTCACAGTCAGTGTTATGTTGAGATTCGCCTGTTTTTCAGTGGTGTTTTTCACGCATGAGATTTACATATGAAGGAGGAAACAATGGTGTTTGAGGCTCACTGTATGTCATTTCCATGTACAGAACTCTTATTATTCAACTATGCCAAGATAAATTCAATTTTAAATTCTAGGGCACCTTTAATGCATTAACATTAAATAATGAAAACTTATTATAAAGTGCTACCTGTTGTTCTTTATAATTATTTTGCACTTTAATCTGTTTGAAACATTTTACATTTAAACCCGGTATACTATGAAAACACTTTTTTTGCAACTTATTTCAATACCGTGATAATACTGTATACCGTTATAAAAGCGTCATCCATTATCGCAACATGAAAATTTGATACCGTCACATGCCTAGGCTGGGCATTGACACAAATTTCACATTTGGCATATATTCAATAATGTGCTAAAGCCTAGTCTGAGAGTTGTCATGATTGAAATATATTTAAAACTAAAAAAAATTTAAAAAAAATATCTTATGTTGTAACACAACTTACTTCAATATCTCCAATTTACACTTTATATTCATCAGTCCAGCGCAGAGCTGCTTCACTCCTGAATCCTGCAGTTTATTACCATTCATGTTCAGCTCTTTCAGATTAGTATCTGATCCCAGAACTGTAGCCAGAGCTGAACAGCTTTTGTGTGTTAAGTTACAATCATTTAACCTACAAGACAAATAAATTACAATCACAGAATTAGATGAAATTTTTTTTTAATATAAAAATATAAAATATATTTTCCATTATTTAATATTTTTTACATAAATATATATATAAATGTAATTGTGTATATTATTGATTTGTGATATTTATGACATTGTTGAAAAGTGTTTTGTTCTTCAGAAATTTAAGTTACACTATGTACATTATCGATTACATATATTGAGTTGTGGATTCTGAGTTATATACTTTACTTCATTTAATACCTGTGTAGCACAACCAGGTGATTTGTCATTAGACTAATTAATTTCTGCTCAAAATGGACTCTGAATGTGTTTGTTACTCCCATCCTGATGAAGGCAAAATAAGCGGCAATGTGTAGGTGTGCAGACTGTGCACTTGTCACCTGTTTTAATATTTAGCCATGATGAAATAAAAGCTTTTTAAAGGCCTTTGACCATCCTTAATTTTACGAGTTGAACTATCCCTTGCACCCAAAGAGCACCGAGACGGAACTCACTCATATATATATATATATATATATATATATATATATATATATATATAGTCACGGGGCGAAGAATCACACAACAAATGATGGGTGAAAAACCCCTGGAGGGTGGTTTTTTTATTGTGACAAAACAGTGAACAACCGTAATGAAGAGGTGCAGGTGCGTGGTGCTTCCGTCTCGTGTGGATGCATGTGGCGGTGTCAACAGTGCAGTGTTTCCGGGCCGTCACCAGCTGCTGTCTGGATAAGAGAGAGAGAGAAGTTAGCGCTTCGCTGCATGGAGTGTAATGCTCAACCTGGTGTTTCACTGTGCGGCGTTTTATGGGGTGCGTTGATCTCCTGCAGCTGTGATGGTCCGGCCCAAGGTGATCCTTGTTTGTTTCCAGGGCGACGCTGATGAGAGCTCGGGAGACTTGTCACAAAATATATATATATATATATATATATATATATATATATATAAAAAATCAGGGCTCGACAATAAGGACTGCTGGATGGCCCGGGGCCAGTGTGGAGACGACCCTTGGGACAGTTGACGGAACGGTCACTTGCCTGATTGGGCCAGTGCTGCATCCTCTACGTACAATGATATCTAATTGTTATTTTAACAATCTGAAATTGAGTATGTCCCTCACTTTACAAAAAAACTAAACAAAAACACACCCATAGAGTGCACGTATTCACTAGATGATATAGTCTAGTAGGTTAGATGAGTGTGGATACGAATTTATACTGCATATTTTTACTGCATGATCTAGTCTAAAAAAAAAATTCATTTAGAATGCCCCCAAAATTCAAGATAAGGTGCAAAAATGCCCCTGTATGTCTTTTATATTTATATCATTTAATACAGTTAACCAACATGAAAAGTGATGGGGTTTTTTTCTCCAAATATCAGCATGATTACAAATGTGATATTGATTTTATTCAACAGTTCAATAAACAAGAAATTAATAATAAGTGAATTAAAAGCTTTAAAAAGGTTAAAAAATATATATATTTGAACTTATTTGAAAAGACAATTTGTCACTGCTGTGAACTGACCACCACACATAATATGAAGAATATCTGAAAACTTTAGGAGTCAGCAGTCCATGGCAGTCCTTAATGTACCAGCACAATAACACATGTTTGGATGTTTGGGCCACGAGTTGGAAAAGGTTGGGAACCACTGATCTATGTATTGCATTACATTGTTTTGCCCCCAAAATTAAAACTAAAGAACTAAAACTATTATGAAATTAAGCTTTTAAAATAACATTTTATTGGGAGATATAAAGTAACAACTGATGATATATGTAGTTTAAATAGTTTGTTATACCCTGGATGAGACAAAAACATGACTAAACATTAAATGACTTACAGAGCTCTTCTGGAGGTTTTGATGACTGCCAATAATCTAATGAGACACTCATCTGATCTCTGGAATTTCTGAAGATCAAACTCCTCCAGCTCTTCCTCTGATGTCAACAACACAAAGACCAAAGCAGACCACTGGGCAGGTGAAAGGTCACCAGATGAGAGACTTCCTTTGCTAAGGTGGGTCTGGATCTCCTTCACCAGAATTTGGTCGTTCAGTTCATTCAGACAGTAGAACAGATTGATGGATCTCTCTGCAGGCAGATTATCTTCTAATTTCTGCTTGATGTACTGAACTATTCTCTTGTTGCTCTGGTCATTGTCGCCTTGCTGTGATAACAGACCTCGTAAGAGTCGTCGATTGGACTGGAGTGACAGACCGAGGAGGAAGCGAAGGAAAAGGTCCAGGTGTCCATTGTCACTCTCGAGCGCCTTGTCCACTGCAGTCTTGAGAAAATCAGTCATGGTTTCAATTTTCAATTCTATAGACTCATGATCGAACACATTTGTCTTGTTGATGTCTAGAAACAGATGTACATAAAGGGCTGCAATAAACTCTTGAATGCTCAAGTGAACAAAGCAGTACATGGTACCAACAGTGATCCCTGTTTCCTCCTTAAAGATCTGGGTACACATGCCTGAGTACACTGATGCCTTATAGACGTCAATACCACAGGCTTCCAGGTCTGAGTCATAGAAGATCAGATTGTTTCTTTCCAGCTGATGAAAGGCCAGTTTCCCCAGTGAAAGGATGGCGTCTTTATCCCAGGAAACATCTGTTGTGTATTCTCCATCATACTTTCGGCAGTTCTGCTGGATCTGAAAGCGGAGAAAGTGTGTGTACATTTGTGTCAGAGTCTTGGGAGTGTCTTCAGTATTTGATTCCTGCTGTGTTTTAGAGATCTCATCAGCCTGATTGTTTTTCACATCATTATTTCTTTTCACCTCCAGAATGTTCTGGAGAACAGTGGCTGAAATCCAGCAGAAGACTGGGATGTGGCACATGATAAAGAGACTCTTTGATTTCTTAACATGATCAATGATTGTGTTGGCCTGATTCTGATCTGTGAATCTTTTTTTGAAGTACTCTTCCTTTTGTGCATCACTGAATCCTTGTATCTCTGTCAGCCGGTCGATACAGTCAGGAGGAATCTTACTGGCAGCTGGTGGTGATCCAGATGAGAGCAGAAGGAAACAGCTTTCCCTTCATGAGGTTCGTTAGGAGAACATCCAGAGAGGCTGGTGACGATACATCACGCCACGTCTCATTACGATCAAACTGCAGAGGAAGGCGACATTCGTCCAATCCATCAAGGATGAACAGGACTTTCAACTCATTTCTTCTTGTAAGGTTTAGTCCTTTTGTCTCTGGGAAGAATTGATTTATAAGGTCCATCAAACTTAGTTTTTCCTTCTCTTTTAAGTTCATCTCTCTGAATGGAAGAGGAAATAATAATCTGATATCTTGATTTTCTTTTCTTTCAGCCCAGTCCAGAACAAACTTTTGCACAGAGACTGATTTTCCAATGCCAGCGACTCCTTTTGTCAGAACAGTTCGGATCTCCTCATGTTGTTCAGGAGCTTCAAACAATTGTGTGCATTTAACCTGTATCTCTTGAGATTCATGACGCCTGGAAGCAACTTCAATCTGTCTGACTTCGTGTTCAGTATTGACCTGTTCACTGCCACCCTGAGTGATATAGAGATCTGTGTAGATGTTATTCAGAAGTGTGGAGTCACCTTGATTCGCAATTCCTTCAGACACACATTGATACTTCTTCTTTAGGCCACATTTGAGCTGATTAATGAAGAGCAGCTCATCTAAGCACAGGAACAGAAAATAGATAGTTTTAGTCTTAATTTTCTCTCCTACATTTATAAGTGTCAATCAGACAGATGATCATGAGTCTCTGACCTTCTAGAGCATCAGCAGCTTCATCTTGCTTCATCTCTCTCAGGTAATGTAGTGTGATATCAAGAGCTGCTGCTTTGGTACTGCATCCATTCTCATTAAAGTCATTCACAAAGTGTTGTGTGTTCTCTTTTTGTAATATTTTCTTAAACTTTTCTAGTTCATTCTTCAGAAACTTGATTATTTTGCTCCCAAGATCCTACAAACACAGTAAGAAAAATAAGACACAGAACAACACAATTTAACCAGATCTACATCCATATTTGGTCAAAACTATTTATTTAGATATTAAAAATATTTGTAAAAGAAACCAGTTAAAAACAACTGTTAATTCATTAAATGTTAATTAGCTGTAATTTTTAACACACAAAAACAACATATTTTTCTTAATTTTTGATTATTATTTATGGGTTCTTCAAATTTCTATTTTAGTATTTGTGCAAAAAAAGTTTAAAAAGTTAACTATTTGTTTTAGTGTTTTAGCCTTTATGAAAATGTGTTTTCCTACCTGGAAGATTCCTTGGAGATTGCCTTTAAGGAAATTCTCATGTTTCCTGTAAGTCTAAACATCTGAGTCTAATGTCTCACACTGAAACCTGTTAGCCAATAAAATACTGCATTTTTACAAAAACACTGTAAGTTAGTCAGGCCGACACCAACAATAAGCGTGTAACCAATCAGCATTAGGGTGTGTATGACGGTCGAGGAGAGAGAACGAGCAAGAGGGAGATTTGAAGAAAAACAGAAAGATGCAGAAAGAGAGATACAACAGAGCTCAAAAGAATATCTACGCTTTATTTTTCATGAAGCATTATTTTGTTGCACATCAGCTGTGATAAACAGACATTCACTCTGTGTAACAGAGGTCAGATAGTGAGAGTTGTGCAGGTAAACCACTGCACACTGATGACCGCTAGAGAATGAGGTGCTTAGTGTCATTGTTAGTGCTCTCGCCTCTCCTGCCAGCAGTGATCGGGGTTTGAGTCTGACTCAGCAGGGTGGTTAGGATTGGAGGGTGAGTTCTGGAGGCGGGGCGATGAAAAAAGGTGTGTTTGTTTGGGTTAATTTCAAATATCAACAATGTCCAACAGCGTTTTTGAAAAATGGCTTACCCCAGCTTTAACAGTGAAAAAGAAAGCATGAGCTATTTAAAGTTTACTCTGTTAAAGTATAGGATCTATTTTAGTAAATATAGTGAATTCTGCATTAACAATAGGTATTTTAATATGTTGTGCAGCAGTTATGTCAGCACACTAAAATAAATGGGTATTACAAGAAAAAGAATTATAATTAAAATCAAATAATTTCAGTCTTTTTGCTGAGGCTCCCTTTAGGTTTTTATAGCACTGCTGATTGTAAATTGGAATGATATTTGAATGATACAGTTTCATAATAAATATTTGCTGAAAATATTCAGTCTATTCACACAGTCTTTGTGTGTCCAACAATAATAAACACATGAAATACCTTTTGTTAGTTGATGGTTTTCTCTCACTGAATCTTGGTCCTTCACCTTTTGAACAGTCACTCTTCACAGACACAGAGCTGGACACATGTGATTCTGATCTTACACTAATGACACAAAGAGCAGAAAGATAAAGCACTTTACTACAGGAGATACTGTCTCATTTGAAAGGGTTTAATGTTGCAAATAATAATTAAATGCAGTATAGACACTTTTGTCCATCTATGACTGAAGATGGATGGAAGGACATAATTCATGTTTGGGTTGTAGGATCTATTCTCCATGGTGAATTTATGCCTCCTTGTAATTGTATTACTGTAAAGATGCTCCAAACTGAGTTCAATAAGGAGGAAAGCAGACTAATAGACACTGTGTTATCTGAATTATTGTTTTATTTAATTTCCATCACAATTATCTAAGCTAATGCAATGCTGTAACACAAAACACATGAAATGCCTTTCAGTAGCTGATTGCACACCAAAATTAAATGGGTATTACAGACAACACATGAAATATCTTTTGTTAGATGATGGTTTTCTCTCACTGAATCTTGGACCTTCACCTTTTGAACAGTCATTCATTACAGACACAGAGCTGGACACATCTGAGTCTAATATTTCACTGATGACACAAAGAGCAGAACGATAAAACAATACAGGAGATACTTCAGGTTTCATGTTTAATTAAGCCCAGTTTAACAAACAAATTCATAGTCTAAAAAAGCCACTCCAAACATGATTTCTGATCAATGTTTCCAGCTATTTCTTTTTTATTGTTCATAGTAATTCCCAGTGGCCATCAAGTGTGATGTCAAAATGATTTCTTCACAGTCCCAAAACATCTACAGCATGATATTTTGTGGCCCCCCACCTGACATCAAAGTTTAGTGTTAGTGCGGCCCGCGAGTTATTCTGAAACTTTTGTTTTATTTTGTTATCACTTATGGCAGTGGTCTCAAACTGCCGGCACGCGGGCCATGTACGGCTCGCCCTCCCCCTCTACCCGGCCCGCAACTAATCTCAAAAATAAAACATAATCCAGCCCGCTAAATTATTATTATTCCCTAGTTGCTACCTGACTGATATGCAAAGAAAAAGTCGCCGTTCTATGGGGCATTCACATATCGCGTCATATAAGCGGCCGCGCCGCATTCTCCTTTCCAATGCGCTTTTGCTCCAGTGGCGTCTGTCGTTGCTATGCAACCATGAGCCGTGCTCTCAACCGCGTCGCTTCTATTATGAGCGCGCTTGCCTAAATCACAGTAAAAGCACTCGACTTTAAGTCACGATCGTCGATTTAAAACCACCGAAACGCGTCCGATGCAACCATTAAACGTTACCGATGTTCAAACGGCATCTTGGACAAATGTGGCTCAGGTGTGTGAGCGCAAGCGCTGCCAGGTGTCTGTCAAGAAACAGAAGAGTGTACAAATGTATTCAGGGATTGTATTTGTTCAGTACAGTGTTGTTCAGTGCAAGATTTTAATGTTATTTAAGCTAACATAAAGTAAGGGAAAATATTTCCACTAAATGTTAAAAACTAATAATGTATGTAACAATTAGAGTTTTTTATTTTTTGACAAAATAAAGTTGATATATATAGCTCCAGTTTTTTGTTTATTTCTGACCCCTCCACGCCACAAGTTTTGCTGGTTTTGTTCCTAAATTAAACATTTTTTTATTCCATGCACCTTGTTGGATGTGAGAAGTTGCACCAGACTATTGCAATTAATAGTATTAGGTAACACTTTACTTGAAGGGGTGTGCATAAGACTGACATGACACCTTCATAATCTTGACATGACACATGTCATGAATATGAAGGCGCTTTTATGTATGTTTATGACAACTGTCATTAAGTGTCATTCGCTCAATTATGTCATTTTTAATGCAAAGATGACATTGTTTGAGATGTCTTTGTTACGACAACTTGACATAAACCAACACATCATAACCTGTCAGTGTCTTTGTCATGACAACTTGACATTAGCAAAACATCATAACCTGTCATAAACATGACATAGCAGATTAATTATCAAACTTAAAAAACTACTTAGCTTTATGGGTTAACATTACATTACATTATTTTGGTAACACTTCAGTATAGGGAACACATATATAAACGATTAACTATGACTTTTCCCTCAATAAACTCTTAATTTACTGCTTATTATAGTTAATTGTTAGGTTTAGGTATTGGGTAGGATTAAGAATGTAGAATAAGGTCATGCAGAATAAGGCATTAATATGTGCTTTATAAGTACTAATAAATAGCCAATATTTTAGCCATATGAATGCTAATAGTAATAAGCAACTAGTTAAAAGACCCTAAAATAAAGTGTTACCATTATTTTATAACAGTGTCATCTTTTTTAAGAAATTTGAAATTGTCTATTATCTGACCTTCTGTTGGAGGAAACTTAAAAAAACAAAAAACAAAAACAAAAAAAACATGAAATGAAAAATAGTCATGATGATGTTATAAAATTATTTGTCAGAGTATTGTCATTTAAAGACATTTTAATGACAAGTTCAATTTGTACCACTGTACTTGAGCTCAAGATACATATTCATGACACTATTATAATGGCCTCATGACAGCCAATGTCAAAACCAACCACATGACAGTTTAATGTAATGTTAACCCATAAAGCTAAATAATTTCAAGTTGTCATGACAAAGACACTGACAGGTTATGATGTATTGGTTTATGTCAAGTTGTCATAACTCGGACATCTCAAACAATGTCAACTTTGCATTAAAAATGACATAACTGAGCGAATGACACTTAATGACAGTTGTCATAAACATTCATAAAACCTCCTTCATATTCATGACATGTGTCATGTCATCATTATGAAGGTGTCATGTCAGTCTTATGCACACCCCTTCAAGTAAAGTGTTACCTAGTATTATTTAGTAGGCTATATTAGTAGTATTATAGTTATAGTATTATATAATTATATTACACTCTGTAACAATGAGAGAGACACTGCTGTTTACATTTAGTATGGTATATAAAATATTTATAGTATAGGTATAAAAACATTTTAGTAGGCCTAATGAAAGTAAATGAGAAATAATGCAAAGGAAAGTAAATTTTCTGAAATGTTGCGCTTTCTTGCGCTTGAATGTTAATATGGCCCTCCTATGAGGTGTCAATCACAGAAATGGCCCCCCACCAATTTGAGTTTGAGACCCCTGATCTACAGTCATGTAGAAGCTCTGTACGTTAGTTAGTTATTAACTGTGACATTGTCTATAAAGCCCTGTTTGACATGTATATTTGACTTGTTCTAATTAAAGTTTCCACATTTACATATTTCCATATTTACATTTACTATCCACCAAATGTGCACCTTTAAACTGTAATGAAATACACTTTAATCAGGTTTGTACATGACTATATGGTACATTAAACATATTTAGTTGTGATAAATGTTCCTGTAAATTAAATATGAAACCAGTTTCAAGACATTTTTAACCTGTGACAATCTAGAAACATTCATTGGAAGTTCTGAATTGTTTTGTACAGCATTAGACATGTCAATGGTGAGAGAAAACACTCCTTGTTGATCAGGCTGTTCTTTACAGGACAAACCTGAAACTCCAGTAGTGTTTAAAATGATTGTGTGAAAACAGATGCAGTCTTACCTCTGTTTCTCTGAGAGACTCATCTTAGAGAGAGAGTCCTTTCCTCGCTCCTCTGACATTACTGCAGATAAACTGACACTGAAAACAGCTCAGCTCTGGTATCTTTGTGTCGCTGAAGACCATCAGATGCTCAGCATGACCTGGACATGACAATGAGTGACTGAGATTAATATCAGGATACTTCAGAGGGAGAAATTATGATGAAAAGAACTAATGATGAATGTTGAGGTAAAACAAGTTAAAAAGTTAAAACATGAAGATGTAGAGATTGAGGGGCATATGCTTAGCAAGAAAACCTGACTTCTCTGATTTATGTACACTTCAAGACATTTGAATGCCAAAAAAAATGGCATAATAATAGCTTTTAAAACCATGTCGTGGACATTAGATTGCACGATTGAATACGATTGACAGTGATAAACATACGTAAATTAAGTCTTGGAGTGTAACTGCAAAATAATAGTTAGACCTGTCACTTTATCTATGTATGTGTAATGTTTGTATATTGTATTTTCTTTTCTTTTCTTTTGGGTTAGGGCTTAGGAAAAAGGTTTTAAAACAAGAAACTTTTGTTTGTTATTTTTGCCCAGTCAGCTCCTGAACCAAAACTCCCAACTTTAAAGTCAATAAATTTATCATTGTTCAATTTCATTACATTTCTCAGAGTTTTTCATGTTGCACCCTTTCCCCTAGACGGGGCGTAACATGAAATTGGGGGCTCGTCCGGGATGAAGAAATTCCTCTTCTGTTGTTTGCTGTTCGAAATACGGTTCAAGAATCACTTGGATTCACTCCAGCCGAATTAGTTTTTGGCCATACTCTGCATGGACCATTAAAGGTGTTACAGGAACAATTACTTTCTGTAAATCAGTCTGTTACCTCTTCTAAGAATGTGCTAGATCACACTGTAAAACCGAACAGTGAAATTAAATAAATTAAATGAGTTTGTAAAAAGAAAAAAGTTGCATGAACTCAAAATTTCATTGTAGTAAGCTGAACTTAATACACTGTTAGCCCGGATAAGTTGAATTTACTTAAAAACTTTGAGGAAACTGGTTGCCCTAAAAAAATTAAGTAATGATTAAGTAATGTGAACTTAATAATTTGAGTTCATTTAACTTAAAATGTTTTGTAATATGAATTACTTTGTACACTCTTAGCCCAGATTTTATATTTACTTAAACTATATAATTACAATATACTTAAAATATTTAAGTTTGATTGCATTACTTATAAAATATAAGTATATTCTACTAAATTGTGGATGTAATTTGAATGTGTTAATAAATTTAAGTTAAATGCACTTAAATTATTAAGTTTTTCTCCTGACCACGCCTCTTACACATTGGTTTACAGCAGGTAATGACGCCATTTTGTCGTGGTGTGTGTGAATTCAAGGAGCTGATGATGAGAAGTTGGAACATTTGTTTTGGCAAGTTCTACAGACATTTGTTTCCAAACATTTGCCTTTTTATCGTTTCCCCCCCCTGAGAGACTGTTTGTGAGCAGTGAAAATCGTTTGTTAAAGTTTAAACGACGGAACTGTTTTCTCCGGTTAGCTAGTGTTCTCTCTCGCGTGCGGTGGATCACCGTGCATGAACCCCTGATCGGCGAGTTCGACGCGTGTTATTTCGTCGTTTGTTTCTTTTTCACACGAGGAGCTGTTGTTGGGCGTGTAAACTTAGTTTGAACCTCTGGCTGTCGGCGAACACCGCGGCCGCGCCCGCGCCCGCGCCCGCACCCACGCTCCCAGCAGAGGAGGGAGGATGAAGCGCGAAAATGGTGAGTGCAATAATTTAACGACCGTGTTTTATTTCGACACGGCTATTGATTGAAAGATTAAGTTAAAGTTAATAAACGAGTTGAAAACAAAAACAGATGGATATACTGTTTTATCTAGGTTCATAGCTTTCTTAACAACAGACTATCTTGTTTTGTGTTGCAGGTCAAGAAGAGATGCTTTGGATTAGAAGTGTAAGTATTGCCCTTATAACTGTGAAAAAGCTCAGCTATTTAAACATTATAGGCTCAAACAATTAAGTTATACAAGAACAGAACAATTTTCTTGTTTACATCTGGAACATATACATGTACATTTATATCGCACGTTATGCACAATATGTACACTTATACAGCCTTCACCAAAAACTCCATATCAGCTGTGTGTCATGTGGGATTACTGAGACCTGTTCTTTGGCTGATTATTTTATTAATCTGCATACTGCACAGTGCACAATTACATGTAAACCATAAAATCAGGTGCCATAATCAAGACTTTAACTTTAATGTTTGCTCCTAACAGAAAAGTTGTCAACGACGAGCCTGACATCAGCCTGATGGTACTTCAATGGCCAGCTCTTTCTACAGTAAACCAGGTATGTATTGATGCATGGAGTATTTGACAATACCATTATCTGATGCATTATTATATGATAATGTCTTTGTCGATCTTTGTCTTCCTCTACTAGGTTGCAGCTGACAAGGACTCATACAGGCAAACTTCAGTGAGAATTGTCTGTGTTGATCTATAAAGTGCTCAGCTAAACCCATCATGAGTGAAGATCGTCTTGGAAGGACGTTTGGTGATGGATGAACCGACCAACCTCAGGACTTCTGTGTCCTTTTTTCTGACTGATTTATGCCCTGCAACTGGACTACCCTAACTGTATGAAAAATACTTTATATTTTATTCAGCAGGTAATGCTTAACCTAGGAAAATGTGAGCTGGCACCTAAAATGGAATACTGCCACTATTGTGAACTCAGGAGTGTGAACAAACCATATAGTTTTACTATACTATGTGTAATAACTACAAAGTAATTAATATTACAAAACATTTTAAGTTAAATGAACTTGAATTTTTAATCATTACTTAATTTTTTTAGGGCAACCAGTTTCCTCAAATTTTTTAAGTAAATTCAACTTATCCGGGCTAACAGTGTAGTTATTACACCTAGTATATTTAAGTTCAATGTACTAAGCAAGTTAACTTGCCACCAATCAAAATTCATCCATGCCTCCCATCATGCATTGCTGCATGAATAAATTATGAGCTGAATTGTCGTAGTAATTTTCTTTATTCTCACTATTTAAATTTTGCTGTTTTTCTGTGATTTTTTAGTAGCTTGTTTTCTAATGTTCAGAGTTGATCTGTTTATCAGAATATGTTGCTTGTCACCGTTGTTGAGATTCATACGCTGATTCTTGATGTCTGTGTGTGCCTAATATATATATATATATATATATATATATATATATATATATATATATATATATATATATATATATATATATATATATATATTTTTTTTTTTTTTTTTTTTTTTTTTGATCTTCCGCTGTAGAATCACAGTGCTGCTGTAATCAATAATGTAAATCTAACTCAGAGATTAGGCTCTAAATGAGTTCAGTGATTCAGATCAAATAATGATTATGTGAAAACATAATCAGCACCACCTGATCATCTTTTAACTTCGCTTGTCTGGTTGGTTTTAATGCAGTTAAAACTGCCCAAACAAAATCTAATATTAAAAAGTCAAGGGTCAAGAGCTCAACTAAAACAAACCCTGACCTCGATGATGGTAACTTAAAAATTGTGATTTTCTCCTTTGGTGAAAAACTATAAAAAGGTAAATGTTTGGAAAAAATGTCTGTAGAACAGCCAAAACAAATGTTCCAACTGCTCATCAACAGCTCCTTGAATTCACACACACCACGACAAAATGCCATCATTACCTGCTGCAAACCAGTGTGTAGGAGGCGTGGTCAGGAGAAAAACTTCATAAGTTAAGTGCATTTAACTTACATTTATTAACACATTCAAATACACCCACAAATTAGTAGAATATACTTATATTTTATAAGTAATGCAACCAAACTTAAATATTTTAAGTATATTGTAATTATATTTTTAAGTAAATATAAAATCCGGGCTAAGAGTGTATGATTGAGTTGAGCTGCAGCAGATTTCTAATTCCCAGCATGCTTTGCATCAGACCATATAAATAACTGTTGAAATTAAGTGTTATTTTGTGTGTTTTTGCACAAGATTAACATATGGAGATATAAGTTAATGTTTAATGTTGTGTTATGTTGGGATTCAGGGGGGTTCTGTTATGTTAGTTTCTAGTCTTCACTGTGGTGAAGAGTAGAGCCTGTGGTTAGGTTGAGGATGAGCTGCAAAACAGTTAAGACCACATATGTGTCATGATCACCAGTGAGAGTGCCCTATCAGCCACTAGAGGGCACTCCATCTTGGACTCTTGTTTTCACCCATTGGACTACAATTCCCATACTCACCCCTGGACTCATTATTCCACTCATTGCACTCAGCTGTTTTGTGTTTCATCATTAGTGTCTGTCTACTTATACTCAGTTGTGTCTGTCCTTGGTTGTGGTTTGTTGTATTTTGTTACGTGCACTTTGTTTCTCTGGCTTTTTTGTATTGGACTGTTTTTGTGGAGCTTTACCTTTGCCTGTGTTCTGGATTACATGCTTGGAGTTTCCCATAATAAACATCGCTGCACTTGGATCTTACCATCTTGTTCTTGTGTGCACCGTGACAGAACAAACCACCATGCAGAGATCCAGCAGCAGGAGACTCCGGTCATCAGTGGGGGCTGAGGAGGCTCAGGCCCTTTTGGCAACTCTCCGCCAGAGGAGAATGGGAGTGCGGGCATTTGTCCAGAAGTTCTGGTCACGGGCGGAGGGGTATGGTCTCTCTGATACAGTCCTCAAGGACACAATTAATAACTGTCTGGATAAACCCCTGCCGCAGTGGGAGATGGAGCTGGTAAGGGGGTTAAACTTTTGGAATTTCTCCAATTACCTGCATCTGCGTGGGAATGGGCCGCTTCGACTACCTCCAGCACCCGCTCCAGCCCGTGTGTCCTTTCCAAGGCCTGCTCCAGTCCATGAGTGCGTCCCAGCCCGTGAATCCGCTTCAGAGGCCTCAGAGGAGGTTGGCACTGAGTCTCTGCTTCCCACATCTAAAAGGAGGAAGAGGGGGAGGAAGGCTTCCATCCCCCAAGACCCGGAGGCCTCTCCAGAGCTCGCTCCAGTCAGTGAATCCACTCCAGAGCCAGCTCCAGTCAGTGAGTCCACTCCAGAGCCCGCTCCAGTCAGTGAATCCACTCCAGAGCCCGCTTCAGTTAGTGAGTCCACTCCAGAGCCTGCTTCAGTTAGTGAGTCCACTTCAGAGCCTGCTCCAGCCAGTGAGTCCGCTCCAGCCAGTGAGTCCGCTCCAGTACGGCATGCTCTCCCTATCAGTCCGGTGATGGCCAAGAGGGCTGTCCTCACGTTCTATGTTTTGGCGGTCTTGCGTGCCTGGAGGATGCTCTCAGAACAGCCTCAGCCTGAGCACGCTGCCGTCCCAGAGCAGCCCCAGCCTGAGCACGCTGCCGTCCCAGAGCAGCCCCAGCCTGAGCACGCTGCCGTCCCAGAGCAGCCCCAGCCTGAGCACGCTGCCGTCCCAGAGCAGCCCCAGCCTGAGCACGCGGCCGTCCCAGAGCAGCTCCAGTCTGAGCACGTTGCCGTCCCTGAGCAGCTCCAGTCTGAACACGTTGCCGTCCCAGAGCAGTTCCAGTCTGAGCCCGCTGCCCTCCCTGAGTCCTCCGCTCTCCCTGATACGGCCACGGAGACCGTCACCGAGCTGTCCGCTCCCCTTGATACGGCCACGGAGGCCGTCACCGAGCTGGCCGCTCTCCCTGATACGGCCACGGAGGCCGTCACCGAGCTGTCCGCTCTCCCTGATATGGCCACGGAGGCCGTCACCGAGCTGTCCGCTCTCCCTGATACGGCCACGGAGGCCGTCACCGAGCTGTCCGCTCTCCCTGATACGGCCACGGAGGCCGTCACCGAGCTGGCCGCTCTCCCTGATACGGCCACGGAGGCCGTCACCGAGCTGCTCGTTCTCCCTGATACGGCCACGAAGCACCCTTGGCCAGCCCTGTCGCAGCCGTCCAAGCCTACTGCCCTGCCGCCGCCGTCCAAGCCTACTGCCCTGCCGCCGTCCAAGCCTTCTGCCCTGCCGCCATCATCCAAGCCTTCTGCCCTGCCGCCGCCGCCCAGGCTTTCTGCCCTGCCGCCACTGCCCAGGCCGTCTGAACCGTTGGAACCAGCCTGGTCAGTTCCTCCGCCACCACCCTGGCAATCAGCCAGGATTCCAGACCCGCTGGAACCAGCCTGGTCAGTTCCTCCAGCGCCACCCTGGCAATCAGCCAGGATTCCAGACCCTCTGGAACCAGCCTGGTCAGTTCCTCCAGCGCCACCCTGGCACTCAGCCAGGACTCCAGAACCACTGGAACCAGCCTGGTCAGTTCCTCCAGCACCGCCCTGGCTATCAGTTGGGCACCCTGGATCTGGCCCACCATCCCTCCCCCTGATCCTCCTCCTGTCCACCTCCCTCCTGAGTTTTGGTGTTTTTGTTTTGTCTGGTGGAGCGTCTGGTAGCCGCTCCTTTGAGGGGGGGTAATGTCATGATCACCAGTGAGAGTGCCCTATCAGCCACTAGAGGGCACTCCATCTTGGACTCTTGTTTTCACCCCTTGGACTACAATTCCCATACTCACCCCTGGACTCATTATTCCACTCATTGCACTCAGCTGTTTTGTGTTTCATCATTAGTGTCTGTCTACTTATACTCAGTTGTGTCTGTCCTTGGTTGTGGTTTGTTGTATTTTGTTACGTGCACTTTGTTTCTCTGGCTTTTTTGTATTGGACTGTTTTTGTGGAGCTTTACCTTTGCCTGTGTTCTGGATTACATGCTTGGAGTTTCCCATAATAAACATCGCTGCACTTGGATCTTACCATCTTGTTCTTGTGTGCACCGTGACAATATGTTGTTTGATTACATATATGCAAGTATGTAATGACTCTCTGATAATGTCTCTCTGATAGTTACATAGCAAATAACACATGCTATTATAACATTTAACCAAGATCTGAATGTGATGTTTATGTAAATTAACATTATGATGAGTTGGGAAAGAGATGCTGGTGACAGGATTGTTAGTGAGAGACACCTGTGCACCACACTGGCCTTGATCTGCTTCCACGGCTCTCAGCCCCGCCCCACTTGTCACAAAAATTTTAAGTTCTACCAACTTTAAAAAAATGAGTTAGTTTACTTAAATGTTTTGAGGTAATAAGTTTCCTCAAATGTTTTGAGTATTCTGAACTTATTGGGTTTTACAGTGCATGTGAGTTAATTTCGTGAATGTTTACATTCAGTGGCAGTTAGCACAACAGTCCCTAGCAACCTCCCAGTCCCGTATGAAAGGCAGATATGACAAAAAGTCTGTTCAACGCTCATTCAAGGTTGGTGATCAAGTTCTTGTTTTGATACCTTTGTCTGGCTCAGCTCTCCAAGCAAAGTTTACAGGGCCATATGTGATTGAAGAGAGGTTAAGTGATACTGACTATGTAGTGCAAACTCCTGAAAGAAAGAGAAAGACTTGTATATGCCACATAAACATGCTTAAACTGTATGTCTCTTGTCCTAACTCTAAAGATTCTGCCAATTCTCCAGTGTCTACTCCTGCTGCTGTAATTTCTGTGGATGTGGTTCCTTCTGAATATTCTCCCTGCATGGATGGTCTTCGTTTGGGAAGTGCTTGTCTTTCCGGTGCTCGTTTGCAGGACTCTGAAGCTCTAGTAAATCTTAGTTCTACCAGAAAGACTCGGGAAGCAAAGAAACGTTTGAATACAATTTATTCAACAGTATGAATGTAAATATCAAAGATAAATGATAAAGTTCTTTGGCGTAGGCCCCGTCCATAGTACAATCCGGAGGGTAGCAGACGTTTGCAGATCCTGCCTGAAGATGAAGGCAGGGGCGGAGCCTACCCCAAAAGAACTGGGAATGTGAATGAAATACGCACCAGTTGGAGGATTCTTTGAATGCGTTCCTAAATATTACCAAAGAGAAAGAGATAATGAATGCACAGATGTTAATGAATGTTTAATCATTAACAGAAAGATCATTATGTAATAGCTTTTTGTTCTGTCATAGCTTTAAGGATGTCAAGAATGCCGCATAGCCCGTAACATTGTCACATTAGGTCGAGCATGAAAGCCAAGTAGGCTGATAGGCCAGTGTATAAACATGTCATGTAGATCATGTATGATGCCATGATAGGCCATAGTGAGGGGAAGACAGAGTGGATGAATGAGATACCCTGATATGCCGAATAAAGCAAGCCATATAGATGTAAATAGTAGGAATAGAAACTGACGCTGTTACAGGTAGTTTGTCTCGATAGAATACTTACCACTGAAGATTTAAATATAGGATTTTATGATAAGCTGTAACCTTACCTAATGCTTGTTATAAACATAGTAATCCTAGATTAACAAAAGAATATCAGTGATGTGAATAGTGATTTGATGCTATGGTCAGAAAGACAAGTTAGTCTGCGATACTAGAAGACTGCATATGGGGACCATGGTCTATAGAGTTAGCGTTCGCTTGACCCCGTGTGAGTATAGGGAAATCATAACGAGTGATATTAAATCGTATGAAAACACCACCACCAGTAGTTTGCATTAGTAATGTACTAGTATTAAATTGACAAATAAATGGCATACATAATGAATAACATTGACTGATAAAGATATGGAGTGAGGCTATGTTAATCTGATTTACGTGGAAAGACCTCAAAGGTCCTGTACCTTGAAAAGTCAATATAGGCCAATTTGAGAAGACCTTGAAGTTACATAAAACAGACTTACCTGGTGGCCATGACAGGTTTTAATTATATGAAGAGCTAAGACAGGCCTTTGTGTAGAACCACGATATGCCATTTGATGCAAAAATGAAAACCATTTAATGTGAGGTAATAAGCCATTTGATGTGATGACAACGGTATGCCCAATGGCAACGATATGCCCGATGGCCGATGGCAATGATATGCCCGATGCAACGATATGCCCGATGCAACGATATGCCCGATGGCAACGATATGCCCGATGGCAACGATATGCCCGATTGGCAACGATATGCCTGATGGTGATGACCTGTCATGATGGCTATTATACTAAACCTTTAATGTTATAGCAACAATATTCCATGTAGCTAAAAGTTATGATGGCCATCAAATGTGAATGCAATGAGAGGCCATATAATGTAAAGCAATGATAGGCGATTTTATGAGATGTCAACAGTAAGCCTGATAACACGATATACCTATAATGCTAAGAGTCAAAGGCAATAATAGGCAATTTAGTGTGACAGTGTGATATATCTATGTAACGCAAAAGTCATGGGGCCATTCCAAGCAAAGCAACAATATGCTATGTTACGCGAAACCATGATTAGGCTGTTATAAGTAAAGGCCACGAAAGGCCCATAATGAATACTGATTAAAGGTCACGATGAGCCAATGATATAAAAGGGTACGCATTTGTGAAGACCGAAGCTGAAGATAAAGTAGAAAACAAGGACACCACCGCTAGTAACTAGCAACCAATAATCAATGTAATTTGATTACTATGAGTGAATGAGCATTTGAGTAATTTTAAGTAAATAATGAAAAGGTAAATATATTTCCTATAGGAAAGACTCATTCAATATGCTTAGGCGTGACTCCCGCTCACGGCTAGATAGAACTAAGCAGAGAGAACTCGTCTAACTGTCAGAACCTGCTAAGAGAACCCCCAAAGAAATTAACCAGTTTGGCATGACATAAGTACAAGAATACTTAATGCATGGGGCAGATAAAGATTGAGAAACCTTGTTGTACGATGGCCTTGCAAAAAGGAAGCGCTTTACTTGACAATGCTGAACCTGGCTGAAGCTAGCAAACCTTTGCAAAAGTATAACACCATGAGCATCGCTGTTCAATACCTTAGTAAAGAGAAAAGAGGTATTCGGGAGTGCCCTGCACAGAAGGGGCACAATGAGCAAAAAAGAACTGCTTATGACCAGGCGGGTGCGGAGTAGCCTACAGAGCACAGTAACTCTGATGTTCGATGTGTAGTAGGCAGCACAATATATCACTTTAGATATGTTGCGATGTGCGCATCCACAAGTCATAACGCAAGGATAGCATAGTTAAAAACCGGAGTTGCACGTTTAGGTCCTGTCAGTTTACACGCTATTCTGTGCGCACACGTTAAAGATGAATTGCTTTCACTAGCATCTATTTTTGCCTGGATAGACACGTACATGCAGATTTATGTCAAAATGTCCTTGTACACACAGTGCATATGGCTTAGGTAACGTGAAGAAGAAAACTGATGTGTATCATTATAGGGGATCCACGCATTCGATCTTAACTTACAGCAGGCTTGCTGCTGTCTGTGTCATGCATGTTAACCACCAACAAAGTACAGAGAAATAACTTTGGGGCTTTAGAGATAATATGTAAGATTAAACCACTTGCTCTGATAAATTTTTTTTTTTTTTTTAAATATATAGAACACTTTATGTAAATTGTGTGCGTACATTATCCTAAATGTTACCAAGATTTGTAAAATCAGAGAAAGTCACAAATTTAAGATAATGCCCATCAATGGTGTAATAACTGCAATTCTGCATTATCCCTGGATTCTTCTTGTACTGCAAAGTAATAAGTCCCTTTAAGACAGTCATTTCACTTGGTGGCCATCTTTGAAACGCCTCTCGGGTCGTTTTCAATTCCAAGAATGCAGAGTTGCGGACTTGCGTTCTTGTGGAGTCCGGTCTTGCCAGCGATCTTGAAAGAACGAACTCAGAAGGACGCAAGGACACAGAACGCATTGTTTGAGAATTGAGATATGCTGCAAACTTGTAGCTCAACTGACCGCCCCAGCATATAATAAGTGGATAATGCACAATAAATACACATAACATCACAAACAAATGTCATAACCTATTAAAAGATTTCTTTCAAATTATTATACACATTGTTTTCATATCATTTTATATATTTTAATTTCACCGCGTGTATTTAAGAAAATGAGTAGCCTTAGTGTTACATGCTTTGTCAATGTTAAGATTTTTTATATTTGGAGAGTCACGTGATCAGCTGGATAAGATGGCGGCATAGTTTGATTTTCCTCACCCAGAATTGTTAATTTGTTCAGTAATTCTCTGTTAAAACAATTTATTTTTTGTTAAGTTTGTTTATAATAACTTCAGTTGAAGCAGAATGGCGGAATCGAGCAAAAAATCCGTGTCTAATACCTCGAAAAACAAAGTTAATCGGTCTGACATGGAAGCCATTGCTGAATCAGTGTTGGAGAAACAGCGTGACTATCTTGAATCTCGTTTTGACCAACTTCAGCAGATGGGAAAAGATACAGAAGGAAAATTGGGTGCTATCCAGACCCATTTAATGACTTTGTCTGAGAGCATCGGAACTATAAACAAGGAGATGGGGAAAATACGATCCGATGTTAAAGATAACTCGAAGCTGTTAGCCACTCAAGATGCGACGCTACACCAGATGCAACTTAAGCTGGCGGACATGGAGGACAGAAGTCGACGGTGTAACGTTCGAATCACGGGCTTGAGAGAGGGTCTGGAAGGGTCAAGTGCAGTCCAGTACCTGACGAAATCACTCCCTAAGTGGTTTCCCTCCCTTGGCAGTCTACAGGGTGAAATAATGCGTGCTCATCGAGTGTACACTGATAACAAGAACCGAGGAAATACCCGCACATTGATTTTCAACGTCCTTCGTTTTACCACATGCCAAGCGATTTTCCGAGCTGCCAGGAAAACCCCTCTTACTGTCGAAGGTCGGAAAGTGAGATTTTTGCCAGATTATAGCAGCTACACTCTTAAACGCCGCCTAGCCTTTTCCCAGGCAATGGATAACGCCCGAGCCAAGGGCGTGGAGTTCTTCCTGCTCTATCCCGCTATTTTGAAGATTAAAGTTGGTGGCCGAGTAGAGTCGTTCGAGTCTCCTACCCACATAGCAAATGTTTTCTGGCCCAGCTCCGGGCCACACAATCACGTTTCCCTCGGCCCAAGTACCGCAAAGAATGACGGCCCTGAAGTGGCCCAGAACTGGATTAAAGACAGGGGTCACACATGGGCCATAACCGGCCCGAATCTCAGCCAGTTAATCACCCTTAACTGGCCCTGAAGTGGGCCAATACAGGTTTTATTATTGGTACCAATTCTCAGCCATATGTTAACCATATCACCACCACCCTTTAACCAGAAACCCCAAAAATGAGCCATAACCCAGCCTAATCTTACCCAAACCATGTGAACAAATGAGTCACAAGAAAATTCAATTCTCAAAATTAGTTTATTTAACAATATTGCACAAGCCAATAATAATAATAATAATAACCACATTCAGAATTGTGTAACTGTGTGAAGGCTATTTTATTTAGTACAATCAAAGCATATCTTATTACCACCTCATGAATATATGAATGAATCTAGCACTGAAATGTAAAGATATTATAATGTAATTTTACTCTCAACAAATATAGAGCAAATTTAAAAAAAAAATACTTAAAACAAATTTACACATCAGAATGTTTGTATGTGTGAGGGAGAACGTGATCCTATTTAGGACTGTCCTCAGGAAGTGAAGTACAGCTCTGCAGCCCCTCATTTCTCCACAAGTGCTCTCTCCTTATTCCAGCAGACTATTAGTCTTGTCCCTGACAGCAACATAGTGTCGGGCCAGATCCGGCCCACATCTGGTCCGCGTGTAAACCACATGTACCAGATGTGAGCCGGATCTGGGCCACACTATGTTGCTGTCTGGGGTGGTGTCAGACAATTTTTTCCTCACAGCAGCTAAAAGACAAAATAATAATACAAAATTAATAAATACATATACAAACATTCATCAACAAATGAAAAATAAGGTTGCTTTGGTGTTTTTTACAGGAAATGATTGCCAATAATATGGCACTATTGAATGACTAACTGGCTTGTCAGAGTTTGACAACAGTATTATGACAAATAAGACCATTTTAGCAAACAAAAACCTTAAAAATGTTGAGATATGGAAACTGTGGTGTAAACAGAGTAACCAATGCACTGTTGAAGTACTGATAATGTAACGCATTCAAAGCATAACATCTTATTTCCACCTCAAAAAAAGTGCATTTAATTTCAAAATGTACTGGTCTGTCTTAAACAGTTACTTATTGCATAGGTTAATGTAAACTAACAATGACCTCCTACAAATACCAAAAACATGTCTTTGTTTATGTGACACAATGATTATTCCAGATTTGATTCTATGACTGATGCAAAATGCTTACGAAATAACAAATTGCTTTCTTATTGTTTTAAGAATGTCTACTAGCTAAAACAAAAATATCAGACATAGACCTATCCTGATTATCAAAGTCAGAGATTAGATTTAGATATAATTAAATCTGATTGTACAACCTTTGAATCACTTTCAGTTAAAAAAGTCATTTACTGTTGCTGATTTTGCTGTGATTTTTTAACAACAGTGGGCTACATTGTTCCGCACACTGGACAGGAAGCACCGCGCCTCGGACATCCCGCAGGCCGGTCTATCTCACCCCGGTCGCGTCAATCCTCATATCTGGGTTCTCAAGTTCAAGGGGCAGTGAATCAGCTACCTTATAGGCAAAATTCACATCAATAAAGAACTAAGTGGCATCCGAGTTTCATGTATTTCAAAAAGCGCCAAAAATGGGTTGTTATTCTATTTTTAAAGATAGCTGTTACGAGTGATGGAATTCATTAATCATAATAACCAAAATAATCTGCGAGTTTTAACCGCATTTGGCGGCTTTTTTGTAAATTTTTTTTAAGTTCAATTCTTTCCAAACGGCCAAATATTGATTCAAAACATCTAACATAACATAACATCTAATGTTAGGTCGTACACAACATAACTTCACTTACCTAGAACAGCGGTTGTCCGACAGACGTCTTCACCCTTCAGTGGGAGAAATTTCAACCGACGCATCACGTGAACCTCATCCACCAACCAGAAAAGCTGCTGTTACCGTGGAGATCGCGCCAAAATAAACAATAGTTGACCGCCCAGTTGTAACTATAACTTTACATATATTTTTAAATAAACTGTTATGTAGGGGAAATATATATATATATATATATATATATATATATATATATATATGTGTGTGTGTGTGTGTGTGTGTATATATATATATATATATATATATATACATATATATATAAAATAACTATCTTGTTAGGAAAATATATTTTTTTGTTATCATATTTTGTTTGTAGCATTTTTAAATCTGGACATTTTTTTAAATGACATATATATAAGTCAATTAATATTATTAATTATTAAAATCATTACATCTGTTTCAGAGAGAGGAGAGAGGAGGGGGGGGGGGGGGGGGTAAATCTTGCCTTGAATATAGCAGGCCTAAATACTTACAATTGTCCAGTACACAGAGTATGGCACATAATCGTTACACTGATCTGGGCCACACACCTCACATCCACAATCGGCCCAAATGTTGTCTGCCGTCATGCATGCAGTGCCATCATTGCCACACATGGCCCACGGTTGGCTGACATGATGCATGCCAGTGCCGGCAACACGCCAGCAGTGCCATTATGAGGCCACATTTGGGCCAAGTCTGTTTGCTATGTGGGTAAAGATGCTGAGGATTTTATCCATACACTACCTGTGGTGCTTCCCCTTTCGAGTGCAGACGATGGAGTTCCCGTGGAAATTGAAGGTTCCAATGATGCTGACTCGGTCGCGTAAGCGGTTCGTCAAACTGGACTCTGCTCAGGATTTGTACTGGGCCTTCTTTACACATTTGCAGGCTTAGATTGGTTGTTTGAATACTTATTTTCGCAGTTCGACAAGCTGCTTTGAAGAGAACATTGTGCCGTTATGCACTTACAATGTTAATTTGTTTATCTGAATTATAACATTCAAGCTTATTTCTTATATACAAGCTTATAAGCTGCGACTTATTTTCGGAAGACGACTCGCAAACGCAAGTTGTGGAGCAACAACTAATTTTTGACTCTACCTAATCATTATTATTTAGCTGTAGTTGTTTTTTTTTTTTTTTTTTTTTTCTCACTGCGAGGACCTACATTATACTGTGTAGGTTACCTTTGGACTTGATTAGTTTATTAGGCTATGTGTTTGTTTTTATATGTATTCATTGCATATATTCGTGCTACCAGGATGACTAAAACTTGAGCGTTACCTGTTCAGTTTTGTTAGTAATTTTTATTTTTATTTTTTATTTATTTTATTTTTTTATTTATTTTATGATTTATTTATTTTTTTCTCCACTAACGTCGGATATTATATTTTGATTTCAATGGTTATTTAAGATCTTACGATTCTGGGTTGAATTATCTTTGCTGCCCCATACCCATATATGGTCACGGATCAATACGATCTGTTTGTATTTTTTAGTTACCCCTTTTATTTTGTATTGTTCTATTTTCTTCTCTTATTTGTGCTGTTAATGTTTTTTTGTATATTATACTTTGGGGAAAGCTCACGGTGCTCTGTAATATTCGGCGAGGCGAGAATGGTTAGGCCTATATCTAGACTGTCAGGGGCTGCTATGAGAACTGTACACGACGATCATGGGTGAATTGTCTATTCTGGTATGGAATTGCGATGGGCTGAATATACCGCATAAACGGAGCAGTGTTTTAACTTTGCTCCGGCAAAAGAAAATTAATCTTGCGCTTTTACAAGAAACTCATTTGTTAAGTAAAGATTCTGGTCGTATTGCTAATAGATATTATCATACTATTGCTTCCTCTACGGCAAGTACAAAATCCAAAGGGGTAGCCATTGTTTGCAGACGCAATCTCAAAGTTAAGGTGTTGGATTTATGGGCGGATGATGCAGGCAGAATTGTTATTGCGAAAGTTGAATTGTATGGAAAAAAAGTTGCTCTTATATCTATCTATGCACCAAATACATTTGATAACGGCTTTTATGATACATTAACACAGAAGATGTTAGATTTGACTGATTTTTCATTTATAGTAGGAGCAGACATGAACGCAGTATTGGACGCTAAACTTGATCGGTCAAGTTCAACTGCTTCCAGAGAGCAGGAATTAGCTACTGATGCCTTACATTCGTGGGCTAGGAGTCTGGGGCTTGTAGATATATGGCGGTCTCTCAATCCCTCATCAAAAGAGTATACTTTCTTCTCAGCTAGACATAAAACGTTTTCAAGGATTGATTTTTTGTTCTCGTCTCCTTTACTTTTTCAGAAAGTTGATCATGCTGTGTTATTGCCTATAGCCCTCTCAGACCACAAAGGAATATGGTGCTGCGCCACTTTAGGTGGTTTATCCAAGCGAGCCACTAGATGGCGTTTCAATACTTCCCTATTCGTGAATGATAACTATAAGTCACAATTCCTATGTCAATTAGACGACTTTTTGAAGTTTAATGTAGGATCAGTTGAGGACCCCAGGATATTATGGGAGGCGATAAAAGGGTTTATACGGAGCAATGCTATACTTTTTTCTTCTAATTTAAGCAAAGCCAGATCTGCCAAATTGCAAGCTCTTGAAGCAGACTTTGTTAGACTAGATTCAACCTTACAAAGCAATTACTCTTCACAAATAGCAGTAGAACGTGACCTTGTTAAGAAAGAAATAAATGATATTCTGAAGCGACAGTCAGAGTTTTTAATCCATAGAACCAGACAACGATACTATTTCCACGGGTCCAGACCTAGTCATCTGTTGGCAATGAAAATCAGGTCAAATGAGCACTTTGCTGATATATCCTCCATTAAATCCTCAAATGGCATCATCACAACTGAACCCAAACAAATTAATGAGACGTTTCATATCTTTTATTCTAATTTGTATAAATCGGAGCTTCAGCCGGAACAAAATAGATGCAATGATTTTCTTAAAAAATTACAGTTACCACGATTGGCAACAAATGTTTCCATTCTACTTGACAACCACATTTCTTTAGAAGAATTGAAAGTGGCAGTCCTTGCCTTGCAAAGGAACAAATCACCTGGTTTAGATGGGATACCTCCTGAGTTTTATGTTACATTCTGTAATGAATTGGGTCCCTTACTTCTAGACATGATATCAGCTTCAGTTGAAAAAGGTAGCTTCTCTAGAGATGTTAATACTGCCCTAATATCTGTACTGTTAAAAAAAGATAAAGATCCAACCGAATGTGCAAACTACAGGCCATTAAGTCTGCTAAATTCTGATTTAAAAATTTATGCAAAGGTTCTTGCTCGGCGCATTCAGGATCACATGCCCTTGTTAGTCCACTGTGATCAGACAGGTTTTATTAAATCTAGACTGGCAGTGGATAATGTCAGGCGTCTCCTGCATATAATTGATGCAGCATTGGGTGCTAAGGCTCCTTCAGTAGTGTTGTCCCTTGATGCGATGAAGGCCTTTGACAGAATGGAATGGTCATTCTTGTGGTCTGTTTTGGAAAAAATGGGTTTCGGTAAAGGTTTTATACATATGATTAAAAGTCCTTTACTCTAATCCCACAGCATTAGTACTAACTGGGCAATTGATTTCCTCACCATTTTCTATCACTAGGTCTTCACGACAGGGGTGTCCTTTAAGTCCATCTCTTTTTGCTCTTTCCCTTGAACCTCTGGCCCAGATGATTCGACAGTGCACTGAGATACAACCTATTTCCATTCACAATACTTTGCATCATGTAGCACTATATGCTGATGATGTGCTGGTTTTCATGGAAAATCCAATACAGTCTATTTCTAACCTGCTGTCTATTTGTGAAGAGTTTGGCCACTTATCTGGTTTTAAGGTTAACTGGTCTAAATCTGCCCTTTTACCTTTAAATGAGTCGGCTAAAAGGTTGCAGTATCCACCTAATATTCCTGTTGTTCAGCACTTTAAATATCTTGGAATACAAATTTTTCCCTCTTTGAACCATACTGTAATGCACAATTTTTCAGAAGTAGGCAAGGATATCAAGAGAGATCTGGACAGATGGATTAATCTGCCCAATTCGCTGCAGGAACGGATTTCTATTGTAAAAATGAACATTTTACCTCGACTTAATTTTTTTAGTTCTATGATACCCCTCTCCCCCCCTGTAAACTTCTGGAATAAAATCCATAGTAATATCTCTCAATTCATCTGGAATAGGAAAAGACCGTGTTTGAAGTTGGCTACTTTACAGAGGAAGAGGATTGATGGGGGATTAGCAGTTCCTAATTGTAAGATTTATTTTTGGTCTTTTGTGCTCCGTCCTCTGCTTATATGGTTTAACCCTAATATTCTTGTCTCTTGGCGTAATATTGAAGAACATATTGTGCATCCATGGAATTTGGAAGATGTTCTTTTTTCTAATGTATCACATAAGCAACGTCAGCTGCGCTTTGGTCCCATAGTTTCTCATCTTATTCAAACTTGGAGGTTGGTTGAATCTAGATGCAAGATCTCATGTAGGTGGCATACACAGTCTCCTATATTCAATAATAAAGGTCTGACAATTGGTGGCAGACCCATTCCTCCTTCGCATTGGAGTAGGAGTGGTATTCGTCACTTGAAAGACATTTATAATGATTCTGGTTTGTGCTCTTTTCAAGATATTGCAAACTCATTCAATTTGCCAGCATCCTCATTTTTCTTTTATCTACAGCTTAGATCGGCCCTCAAAGCATATGGTGTACCTTGGCAACAACCTTTACGTGTACACCCATTGCATAATCTGATCAATGCTCAAGGAAATAATAGAGGTTTGGTGTCTATATTATATAATTTTATTTTGGAGACCTCTTATGCCAAACTGCCCTTGGATACACTGTGGAGACGTGATTGCTCAAACCTTGATCCAGATTTTACTTGGGAGGAGGTTTGGGTAAATATAAAGGAGGCTTCTCGTAATCCTGACCACCAACAGATTCATTTCAACTTTGTACATAGAACATATTTAACCCCTCGCAAGCTCCATTTAATGAAGAGATTACCCGACCCGACTTGTACTCTATGTGCTCTCAAGGTTCCAGGTACTTTCTTACACATGATGTGGGAGTGTCCACCTGTTGCACAGTTTTGGACAGAGGTAGCATCCAGATTGTCTGATCTGGTTTCAGCAACGGTACCCGTAACAGTGCCTGTTTTGTTATTGAATAAGTTAACAGTGTGGAATACTAATATTCAGCATAAGCGTACAATACTAGCTGGCCTCACAGCTGCTAAAAAGTTGATTGCGTTGAGATGGAAACCTTCTCATTCACTTTCTGTTAAATGTTGGATTCTTACATTTCTGGATGTTATCTATTTAGAATTGTCCACTGCTCGAGTTAATGGTGCGAATGAAAAGACTCTCTGTAGTTGGAACAATGTTGCTGAGATACTGAAATCCTGGTTAAGATAATGTATTTTTTGCCTGACTTAATTGGCTTACTTGTTAATTTGAGCTCCTGAACTTGAGTAAATTTCCTTCATATATATATATTTTTTTTTTTCCCTTCCACGTATATTATATATGTATGTAAATTATTATCCCCCCCCCCCTTTTTTTTTTTTTTCTTCCTCTTGTAATTTTGAAATGCCTTGTAATATGTTGTTCTTTTCCTTTCAATAAACATATGATCGCAAAAAAAAAAAAAGATTTTTTATATTCCAATAAAAATACTGCAGGCTTTCTTCAGGTTATCACTTTTTTAAAATTAAGCAAAATGAACAGTTTACTTTCACGAGCCGTCACGTATTTGCGAGCTTGTAGCGGGAATCTCATAAGTGAGAACGAGAACTTTAAAGCTTACAGCTTCCTTATGTCGACCGCCCGCAGACCTAAATGCGCGTCTCGTCTGACCGTTTCTATAGAAACCGGAGCTTCTAAGAGCAGCTGTTGTGACGTGATGACTTTAGCAGTCGGCGATTGCTCTTATTTAGAAGGTGGGACATATTCCGTCATATTGCGCAATGCACTTTCTCCCATTCAAAACAAAACGAGTGACACGTCTTGTGTTATTTTATAGTCTTTGATAGTAACCGTGGAAACAGATATTGACAGCTGCGTGATGTCTAGTGGCACGCTGTTTCATCCAACACTATGGAACATGGCAAGCAAACTTGGAATAAGAATAGGAGCGAGGATCAACATCAGCATGGCGTTTACGAAATGCAACAGCTTAGCAACTAACTCGACTTAACAGATGCTGCTCTAGCACATTAATAGACAGGGTAGGGTTGCACCAGCCGTTCGTAAGCTCTTTATTAAATTGGAACGTAAAGTCCACACTAGTGGCTTAGTAACTACTAGCTAGTTTGTAACTAACTCTGTACTTTATTCGGTTGCACCATTTGTTCTTTAGGCAGAACGTCGCTAGTAGCTCGTAAGGTCTCCGTAAAGTAATGCGTAGTCGCATAATAAACTGAAATTCACGGAATTTCAACAACTTCTGCTCCTGTATTTGAAGGATCACTGAGGGTCAGTGATCCTTCAAATACAGGAGCAGAAGTTGTTGAAATTCCGTGAATTTCAGTTTATCCTTCATTCTCACAGTAAAAATAAGTTCCCATTAAATATAATAGCCTACTACTTAACCATAAATGTTTTTATATGTAAATAACATTCAGAAACTGTATTTGAAACTAAATTAATAAGGATCAATAAATAAATACTGAAACAACAACAACAAAAAAACATAAGAAATGACATTTATTGATTATGACTGATTTTATTTGACATGCCCAACACGGAGTGATAGGACCGATGCACACAGCGGTGCGCTGTTTAACGGGTTCGTGTTGAAGAGTGGCTAACAAAGTAATCTTTTCACATGATGTTCTCTCTCTTAAAATGTAAGAGAGTGTAAATGTCAGCAGCATCATATATGTGTAAAGAATGAAGTCTGTCAGGTAAAACAAGAGCTTATTGATGCAGTTCAGTCAGTCTGCTATTTTATTCCAACCGTTACTCCTGATAGGAGGCTTCCGTAAATATTTAGTGTATACGTATAGTTACGCTTCAACTAAGTTTTATGGTGCAACACAAAAATATTTAGTAGTGCGCAAGTTGTAACTTAGTGTCCATTTACGTCAAAACTAGTCTACGTTGTAACTTGCGCACAGCTGGTGCAACCGGCCCCAGGTGAGCAAAAGTACACGAGACGAATTAATGTTATGTAGCTCAACACGATGGAATGTTAGAATATCATACTGTTGATCTTGCTTACGGTCAACAGACTAATAGATAACAGTCTACAACTTTAACACTCAAATGCAGTTTGATATGATAGTGTAATGTTAGACCAAGTGAAACAGCGATGCATTACCTCAGTTTAATTCATAAAATAAACTTACCTGTATGAGTAGCCTAGTATTTAAGCACTTGCAAGTACTTCAGTAGAACGAATTGACTCATTCCTATTCCTGGAAGTGCAGGCTGGGACTCGCGTGTGGCACTGAAATCAGTCTCTCGTTGGCAATCGCGCCCGCGATTCCACGCCGAGATTGTGCCTTTAGCACAGGTACATTAAATTCATTTAATACAGTAAAAACTATGCAGTGTCATTTTACATTAATCATTTCCTGGATCTGAATACTTACCTGAAATATGTAAAACACCATTTATTTCATTTAAATCACCCTAAATGTTCTAGAATTACTTTCCAAAAAGGGTTATTCAATAATCTGTTAAATTTGTCATATCACAGTATATGACGTTATCGCAGAAAGATAACGCAATATCTATGGAATGAAATCGACTGTCCCTTTTTTGCACAAAGAAAATATGGTGCACGTGCATGAAGCTGCCCAAGAATAAACACGTTTATAAGCAGTATGCAAACGACATAGCCTTATTACCACGCAGGACATAAATAATCATGTTTCTGCCTCTAACGTTACAAGGGAAGTCACTCGACACAATGCGCCATGCATACCCAAGTTACAAAGCGTGTCGTTCTTTCTGCTGTTAGACAACGAGACCAACTCCGCTTTTAAGCGGATCATTACGACATGCTATGAATGTAACAATGCGAACGAGCACCGTTCCATCTCAAACAAAGCGTGCGACTGCACTGTATGCTCTGCTGATGTATGTAAAGAGCAAAAGAGTATGATTATACACCCAACGACATCAAAATGCATAAAACGATGAAAATACTTATCACTGAGATGAGGTGGCTGTTGTAGTGATGACGAGAGAATATTGAAGATTGCTTTGATGATAGCTAGGCCCTTTGATGATACTGCTGAACGAAATCGAGAATAGAATCCGCGGGTGGAGCTGCACACTTCTGAAATTTGAGATGGTGAATACAATCACTCTCATTGCGCGACCGCTTCAATGAACGTTCAAAATGATAGGCTAACATGAACTTAAATGACGCTGCAGCATTATATCCCATCTAAAATAAACATTTTCACATTGTAGTACATTGGACTACCGCTAACATTGTCTGTGTGAATATTTAGATAATCACAATTATATGCCTGTACATGCGTCGTGAGGAACGTCAACTGCGAACTGAACGCCGGCGATGGTATCTGCGAACACAATAGTGGGTGGGAACAGAACTTATATACTCAGGTGACGTGTAATGATTGGTTAGATAATGAGCAATGAGGTGCATTAGAGTCTTCCGGGTAGAACTTCCGCTAAACGCTCCCATTTCTAAACTCTCACATTTGTCTAGATTGTCTCAAAATGAATGTACAGTTAATTGACAAATATTCTGCAATTTTCTGAGATGTACCTACTGTGACTAATGTGTTGAAACATGACATTGATGTTGATGATCATCGTCCCGTTAAGCAGCACGCTTATCGTGTTAATCCTGGAAAAACATGACATTATGAAACAAGAAACCCAATATCTAATTGAAAATGGTTTGGCTGTGCCAAGCTTTAGTCCATGGTGTTCCCCATGTTTATTAGTTCTGAAACCTGATGGGATATCATGTTTTTGCACTGATTACCATAAGATCAATCAGTTAACTAAATCAGATTCCTACCCTCTTCCCAGAATGGCTTCCTGTTAAACATCATATAGATTTTAAAATCTTGCTAATTACTTACAAAGCACTAAATGGTTTAGCTCCCCAGTACCTGAGCGAGCTCTTAAAGCATTATAGTCCTTCACGTTTATTGCAATCTCAGAATTCAGGCCAGCTGATAATACCTAGAATATCAAAATCAACTGCAGGTGGTAGATCCTTCTCCTATTTGGCACTCTGGAACAATAAACTCTGGAACAATCTTCCTAACATTGTTCGGGAAGCAGACACACTCTGTCAGTTTAAATCTAGACTAAAAATGCATCTCTGTAACCTGGCATACACATAACACATTATCAATTTATATTTTCAAATCCGTTAAAGGATTATTAGGCTGCATAAATTAGGTCAGCCGGAACCGGGAACACTTCCTATAACACCAGATGTACTCGTTACATCAGAAGAAGAATGGCATCTACGCTAATATTAGTCTTTCTGTTTATCCCGCGGTTTACCGTAGTCAACCGGATCTGGGCCGTATCCAGGTGAGACCGAGGACCGGCACCTTGACACGACCACAACGCAGCCCTGAAGTATCATCAGAGATTGAGTAAACTAGATCATCCTCTGTGAAGGCCTCATCAACATGACAACCAGTGGCGCAGCTCCTCAACAACCGTCCTTACCGGCGTGATGAATACGATCCTCAACTGGATGGAACTGAAATAAATACTTTGAATGTTGCGATCCTATCAGACTTATGATAGCAACCTGATTCGTAACAAAGCACTGTTCACCAGAGGAGAACTGCCCCCCCCTACTAAGCCTGGTTTCTCCCAAGGTTTTTTTTTCTCCATTTTAACACCTATTTGCCACCTGTTTGCCACCTGATGTCACCTGTTGGAGTTTGGGTTCCTTGCCGCTGTCGCCTTTGGCTTGCTTAGTTGGGGACACTTGACATTTGACTTGACATTTGATATTCAACAGTGCTTTGAACTGCCTGCATTGACACTATTCTTTAAGAGCTGCTGTGCAGCCAAAATTATATACCAGTTATCAATGTAAAGCTGTTTTGACACAATCTGCATTGTAAAAAGCGCTATATAAATAAAGGTGACTTGACTATTGGCAGGTGCCGCTTACGGAACGTGCTTCTGTGATCTCAGCCTTTGCCACACCAGATGCCTTTCTGCAATATAACATCCTAGCTTTTGGTTTCAAAAACATTCCAGCCACCTTCCAACGTTTAATGAATCAAGTTTTAGCCAGTGTTAAAAATTGTGAGGCTTACCTCGATGATGTAGTGTTCATCAGATACATGGAGTAATCACTTGCAGACCCTAGAAGAAGTGTTCTCAAGGTTTCAAGCTGCTAATCTTACCCTTAATTTGGCAAAATGTGAATTCTGTCATGCTACTGTCACATATCTAGGTAAGGAGGTTGGTCATGGTACCGTCCGCCCTTTAGAAGCTAAAGTTCAGACCATTGTTGAGTTTCCTGTGCCCAAGTCTAAGAGAGAACTTAGATGATTCCTCGGAATGGCTGGTTACTACAGAAGTTTCTGTAAAAATTTTGCAGATGTTGTAAAGCCTCTCACAGATAACCTTTGTAAAGCTGTGACCTTTAACTGGAATTCTAAATGTGAACTTGCCTTTGAGTCTTTGAAAAATGTGTTGTGCAATGCTCCCGTTTTAACTGCCCTTGACTTTTCTAGACCTTTTAAACTTGAAGTGGATGCCAGTGGTATGATCAGAGTGTTGGTTGTATAGTGCAGAATCTGTGTATGTGTTAAGAGAGTTTGAGTGTTAGAGACTGTGAGTATTGTTTGTTTGATTTGAAATTGTTTGTACTTGAGGAACTTTGTTATATTTGACCCATTTGCCTGTTTTTGACGCTGAGTTTGGATTGCCCTTTGGTTGCCTGGTTGTATATATTGTAAATACTGATTATTTGGGAAAGTAGGGAGTCTAACGCCATTTTTGTTTATTGTAAACTTTTTGATCTTCGTTTTTTGGTTAGGGAGTTAGGTTTGTTTCTTTTCTTTTCTTTTGGGTTAGGGTTTAGGAAAGTGGTTTTAAAACAAGAAACTTTTGTTTGTTATTTTGGCCCAGTCAGCTCCTGAACCAAAACTCCCAATTTTAAAGTCAATAAATTTATCATTGTTTTTCATGTTGCACCCTTTCCCCTAGACGGGGCGTAACAGTTACTTTGTTGTTCATTTTATTAATAACTTTTCAAATTTACAATGATTTTTTCATATATAAATTTACATATTACAAACCTGATTCCAAAAAAAGTTGGGACACTGTACAAATTGTGAATAAAAACAGAATGCAATGATGTGGAAGTTTGAAATTTCAATATTTTATTCAGAATACAACATAGATGACATATCAAATGTTTAAACTGAGAAAATGTATAACTTTAAGGGAAAAATAAGTTGATTTTAAATTTCATGGCATCAACACATCTCAAAAAAGTTGGGACAAGGCCATGTTTACCACTGTGTGGCATCCCCTCTTCTTTTTATAACAGTCTGCAAACGTCTGGGGACTGAGGAGACAAGTTGCTCAAGTTTAGGAAGAGGAATGTTGTCCCATTCTTGTCTAATACAGGATTCTAGTTGCTCAACTGTCTTAGGTCTTCTTTGTCGCATCTTCCTCTATGATGAGCCAAATGTTTTCTATGGGTGAAAGATCTGGACTGCAGGCTGGCCATTTCAGTACCCGGATCCTTCTTCTACGCAGCCATAATGTTGTAATTGATGCAGTATGTGGTCTGGCATTGTCATGTTGGAAAATGCAAGGTCTTTCCTGAAAGAGACTGAAGGAGAGCATATGTTGTTCTAGAACTTGGATATACCTTTCAGCATTGATGGTGCCTTTCCAGATGTGTAACCTGCCCATGCCACACGCACTCATGCAACCCCATACCATCAGAGATGCAGGCTTCTGAACTGAGTGCTGATAACAACTTGGGTTGTCCTTGTCCTCTTTAGTCCGGATGACATGGCGTCCCAGTTTTCCAAAAAGAACTTCAAATTTTGATTTGTCTGACCACAGAACAGTTTTCCACTTTGCCACAGTCCATTTTAAATGAGCCTTGGCCCAGAGAAAACGCCTGCGCTTCTGGATCATGTTTAGATATGGCTTCTTTTTTGACTTATAGTGTTTTAGCCGGCAACGGCGAATGGCACGGTGGATTGTGTTCACCGACAATGTTTTCTGGAAGTATTCCTGTGCCCATGTTGTGATTTCCATTACAGTAGCATTCCTGTATGTGATGCAGTGCCGTCTAAGGGCCCAAAGATCATGGGCATCCAGTATGGTTTTCCGGCCTTGACCCTTACGCACAGAGATTGTTCCAGATTCTCTGAATCTTTGGATGATATTATGCACTGTAGATGATGATAACTTCAAACTCTTTGCAATTTTTCTCTGAGAAACTCCTTTCTGATTTTGCTCCACTATTTTTCACTGCAGCATTGGGGGAATTGGTGATCCTCTGTCCATCTTGACTTCTGAGAGACACTGCCACTCTGAGAGACTCTTTTTATACCCAATCATGTTGCCAATTGACCTAATAAGTTGCAAATTGGTCCTCCAGCTGTTCCTTATATGTACATTTAACTTTTCCAGCCTCTTATTGCTACCTGTCCCAACTTTTTTGGAATGTGTAGCTCTCATGAAATCCAAAATGAGCCAATATTTGGCATGACATTTCAAAATGTCTCACTTTCAAAATTTGATATGTTATCTATATTCTATTGTGAATAAAATATAAGTTTATGAGATTTGTAAATTATTACATTCCTTTTTATTCACAATTTGTACAGTGTCCCAACTTTTTTGGAATCGGGTTTGTACATATGAAATAGTTCTGAGCACTTTGTTTTATGATCTGTCCTGACACTTATTATTTTTTATTTCATGAATAAATAGGATAAGTCAATATTACAAATTGTTTCTTTGCATTTATTTTGGCTGTATTGTCAGTAGTGGGCTCACAGTTTTGCAAGTGCAAAATGTGGAAACAAGAGTGAAGGGGGAAACACCATAAGCATACAAAAAATGAAAATATACATTACATTTAGTCATTTAGCAGGCGCTTTTATCCAAAGTGACTTACAAATGAGAATCAATCCAAAAAAGCAATCAAATCAACATGAGTAACAGTACGCAAGTGCCGTGTCAAGTCCCAGTTTCACCAGCAGAGTGCTCGGAGCAAGGAATTATTTTTAAATATATGAACATTTGGAGAGCGAGAATAGAAATAAGAGAAAAAGAAAGATAAAAACTAAGTGCTAATATTATTACTGGGTCAAGTGTTGATGAGAATGATGTGTTTTTAGCAGTTTTGATAACTTTGAATCCATGTTTCAGTTTAACTTTTTTTTTTTCAATTTACTTGTTTTTCAATTTATTTATTTTTCAGTTTTGTGCAATATCATTTTAAATGTTTTTAACAACAAGAAATTATTTCAACATTCAATAAGCATTATTACTCAACTATATCAAAACATACTCTGATGCATTTTACTCAGTAAATATTCCACTGCATTTTACAGTCTCTCTCAGTTTTGAAGGAATTTTATCCTCTCTTCCTGATCTTGTGATGATGATTGGCTGCTCTGTATTTCAGGTGATCTTGACATGTTTTTTTTTTTTTTCACAACAGGTAAGTCTGGATTCCTTTCCCTCTCCGGTGTTGCACTTGTTTGACTCAGAGTTTAAGTCTTCCTGATAGTTCAACCAAAAATGAAAATTCTGTCATCATTTACTCTCCCTCAAGTTGTTCCAAATCTGAATAAATTTCTTTGTTCTGCTGAACACAAATGAAGATATTTGGAAGAATGTTTGTAACCAGGCAGATCTCACCCCCCCATTGAAAAAATATACAAATAGATGGAGAGCGAGAATAGAAATAGGGAAAAAAAGAAAGATAAAAAGTAAGTGCTAATATTACTGGGTCAAGTGTTGATGAAAAAGCTATGTTTTTAGCAGTTTTTTGAAAATATGGAGCAGAAAAAATTATTTGCATGCAATTTGCATAACATTGAAACCATGTTTCAGTTTAACGTTTTGTTTTTATTCATGCTTAGCCTGTTTTTCAATTTATTTATTTTTCAGTTTTGTGCAATATAATTAAATGCGTTTTCAATTTTTGATTCATACATATTATTTTTTAATCCGAAACTGCAATACATTTGACTGGAAATTGATCCCATACCTTAAGGCTGGTTCACACTGTGCGATTTTGACCATGATTTGATCGTCTGAGGCAAATTTTGAGAATCCTAAAAGATTCCTATAATCCTAGGCAAAAATCTGTAGTCTTTGATCACTAGTTTGACGTTCACCAACAGCTGATTAATGACCGTTGTATGCGATCAAATTTTTCCTCAGACGAAATTATATAATATATTATATTTCACAACCTTATTATATAGATACACCTCAGAAAAATAAAGAGGTTGGACCTCTGGGAATGTCATGAATATTCATATATGCTCCGCCTTCTGAAACTAAATCTCCCAACACTGGCCCTGATTCAAAACATTCTCCAACTGGAAAAACTGGATTGTCCAAACAATACTTTCAACTTCACATTATCATAAAACAACATCCTAAAACCATCCATAAAACTGTTTTAGTAATTCCTGGCTGTTTCTTGATCGTTTGTTATTCTTTTACAACAGGTATAAGTTATAACTTAAAGTTAGGCTATAACTGAACATATCATGTTAATAATCATAATCATAATCACACAAACTCATATGAAATCTGTTCATATTCCCTCAAATAAGTGTAATCGTGTCAGTATTAAAGCTTACTTCAGCAGTACAGACGGTCTTGTCCTGCAGGAACAGAATCCAGAAGTCTCTGAAACACTTTCAGTTTGATCCTGTTTGTCACATGATTCAATCTGTGGTGAAAGAGATTCTGCTTCATCTTCTGCCGTTTTCATCTGAAGAAAGCAGCGTTCTGAAACATTATATAAACGTGGTACACCTGTGATGTTGTTGTTCTAATGTTTACTGATGTTTGAGAAACCAGCATCATTTTATTGTTTAAATAATTTTAAAATAGTTTGTCATAAATCAAATTGGAGTAAATCAAAATATGATTTTCTGTTACGAAGCATCGATTTCATACATATCCTTTGGGAAACACAACAAGTGAACAGAGAAAGAAATTATATATCAATATTCCTATGAAGTAATAGATATTATTATGAAAATCTTGCCAATTATTAGTAACACTTTTTGTTTGAGCATCAGTAACAGACAATCACAGATTATGAGTTAATGTCAAACACAAACTTCCACACTAGCTGCCCCACATGAAAAAATACTATAGTAATTTATAGTAAATACTGTAGAGTTTTTGAACCATACTATAGTAAAGTACTTTAATTTGTTTTGGTACTTCTATAGTTGCTGTGGTAATATAACAAAGTATAGTAATATAAACAAATTACTTTACCCAATACTTCTACAACTATAGGGTATATTATACTACAATACACTACAGTTTACTGTAGTAAAAACTGAAGTATACTACAGTATTTAATAGAATTTATTAGTTCACTATAGTTAATATTACAGTATGCTGTAGCATTCATTATTCATTAAGTGTTGTAAATACTATAATATATACAGTATACTACAATTTACTATAGTATGGTTCAAAAACACTATAGTATTCACTATAAATTACTTTATAAATTAGTATTTTGACAGATGCAACAATGAGAGGAAGAACTTTATTGAAGAACAGAATAATCACTTTTGAATAAAGTGAACAATTTAACCCTCTACTGCACACGTTGATGGAACATGATAAAAAAAAAAAATCCACATCTTTTGGTCCATTTGGGAACATTTTATTGATAAAACATAAACAATTTTTTTTCTCTTTAAAGGTGCAATATGTAATATTTTTGCAGTAAAATATCCAAAAACCAGTAGGCCAGTGTTATATATTTTGTTCACTTGAGTACTTAAAACTTCCCAAATGTTTCCAACTATTTGTAAATCGTGAGAAAATTGAAATTTTAATTAAGGCTCCGGGACGTGTGAGGAGTCGCCTGTCAATCGCGTCATACCCATGTTACCCTCGGTTTCCGGTTTTATTTTGTAGAAACCATGGAAACACCAAAGACACTTTAAAATATTACACGTTTTAATAGACAAGGGAACAACTGTTTTGATAATTTATATTTTTTGCGAGTACCATGCTTTACCATGCCTCAGAGAAAAACACTATTTTGTGAAGTAGCTAACATAGCATAATCAGATGCTTTATTTTTAGTAACAGTAATACATAATTTTCTCCATCATACAATATGTTTTAAAATTAATTGCATGCCATTTATCAACACAAGCCATCCAGCATTTAATATGATATTCTAAAATCGATCTATCTTACTGCAGTGTCTAACAGTGTCTCACAGCAGTCGCCGAGTGAACGCACAGAGTAACGTTATAACATCATTTTCAACACTCTCAAATGTATCTAATATGATAAACAGAGCTGTGTTACCTCATACTCATGACCGGAAAAGCGGAAGAGTAATAATAAAAGTCCCGCTGCTCGTGTGTCACAGTTCCCTTGGTTCCCCCGGTCAAAGAGGCCAGCCATCCTCGAGCCTGCTCCAGTCTCCCACGAGGCCGCTCCAGTCTCAGTGGGGCTTTTAATCGCATATGAGGGCATGTCCTGGATCCTGTCTCCAGACCCCTCTCCAGCCTTCCACGAGCTGCCAAAGGAGGCGGAATACTTAATAGACTTTCTAGCAGAGCCAGTGTTCCCCGCCTTCCACGAGCCCGCACCAGCCTTCTCTGAGCCCGCTCCAGGCTTCCACGAGCCCGCTTCAGGCCTCTACGTGCTCGCTTCAGCCTTCCATGAGCCTGCACCAGCCACCCACGAGCCCGCTCCAGCCACCCACGTGCCTGCTCCAGGCACCCACGAGCCCGCTCCAGCCTTCGCCGAGCCCGCTCTAGCCTTCGCCGAGCCCGCTCCAGCAGCCGACGAGCCCATTCCAGCCTGCCTATTAGTTCCAGCCCGCAAGTCCCCCCCCCAAGAAAAAAAAGGGGGGGGTCTCGGTATTTCCATGGCCTTCAAGGACTCCAGACCTACCATGGCCTTTCAAGGCTCCAGACCCACCATGGCCTTCCAAGGCTCCAGACCCACCATGGCCTTCCAAGGCTCCAGACCCGCCATGGCCTTCCAAGGCTGCAGACCCGCCATGGCCTTCCACGGCTCCAGACCCGCCATGGCCTGTTAAGGCTCCAGACCCACCATGGCCGCCCACGGCCTCTGACCCGCCATGGCCGCCCACAGCCTCTGACCCACCATGGCCGCCCACGGCCTCTGACCTGCCATGGCTGCCTAGATCCACACCCTGGAGACCTCCGTTCCTGTCCGCTCCTCTCCCTGCACCTGCGTGAGGTCTCCAGGGGCCACCAGGGATGGTGGGTCGAACCAGCCCAAAGAAAGGCTAGTCAGGCCTACAACCTGTCTGAAGAACAGAATCTCTAAATGCTTCCACCAAAGAAAGAAACCTCATGAGGAGAACTGCAAAAACGCAGTATCAACTCACCAGGCCAGAGACGGGCATCCCTGGGAGTAGAGCTCAGCAAATAGCCGGGAACCCTAAAAAGAGGGGAGCAGTCTATTCAACCTAGGATCTACAGAGTGAAAGAAAACACTTTGGAGGCTGGGTACTCTAGCTAGGCCAGGGGTGGAACAGAGACTGGAGTATAGCAGGAGACAGGACGTCCTCCTAACATAAAACTGGACTAAGATGGCCAGAGAGTAACAACAGCATAACAACTGATTATTCAGGGCAGCCTGAAAGACCTTAAACCCTCCGATCGGTCTTTGGGAGTCAATTCTAATGACCCAAGGATAAGGGGAGAACTAGCTCAACCAGAACGAGTAAAAACAAGCATAGCAATAAAGAGCTGCAAAAGTACCAGAAGTAGGTGAGGATTCCCATAAGAACCCAGGGGAAACTGAACAGCTCAGGGATGGAGGTAACAGTAGGAGAAACCTACATTCTCTAAGAGCACACCCAAGAAGGCTCCTCAAAGCCAAATACTTAGATGTGAGAATAGAATTGCAGGCTTGGGACATTCGTTTGCATAGCAACCCACGAGTGGTGTACTCAGCATATTGCTAGCAACCCTACAATGAGGGGAGCACAACATAACGCTACCAGAATGGCGAGGAGGCCTCAAATAGCAGGGCCTACTACTCCCAGGAAAATGGCCACGGGCCCAAGTTGCCAATGCTAGAGCTCTAGAGGAGCAAATTTCCAGAACCAGTGAAGGGGAAAAAATGCATTTGACCCGAGCATGCCGACCCGACGGGAGTTGGAGGAGTATGGCCGGAAAGAAAGCATTCGTCTAGCCTCCCACGAACCACTTCTTCCCGAGTGCGCACCAACGGCAGGTTTAATCTGCCCGTGGTGTGCTCCATAACATCTAGCAACTCAACATACCCCACGTAGGGTGGTCGCGCGGGCTCAGATATAACACTCTCACTGCCCTCAACAACAATCGTCTGCTCTTCAGTATGGCTTGGAGCCAACAGAGCACTATCCGCTGAACCAGAGGATCCCAGAGAAATGGCATCCTCTTTGAGCAGAAACACCTTTCTCGAACTTTTCAGTGACCTCCACCTGCGAGCCCCACAACTTGAGTCTCTTTTTGGCCTCAGCACGAGCAGGACCTGAGCCGTCAGGTGCAGATGCCTGTCCCTCTTCCCTTGAGAAGATAGACAACTGAGAGCAGAGTGTCTGCATAGGCAGACACTCATAATGAATGCAAACAGATCCCTCGAGAACTGAACGCGCGTGCTCCTCGCCCAGGCAGTGAACACACAAGTCGTATGTGTCATCTGGTGTCAGGTATCTTGGACACGGATCGGCACAATGCTTGAAACGTTTCTCAGACATGATGCAAAAAGGTTCTCACCTTGCAACAATCACAACAGACAACAGTCACTGAAGACGAAAAGTGGATGTCTTGTTTTCTAGACGCCCTTTATATACTGTCTGGTCGCACTAGTATGATGTCATTAGGCTGTCGCTGGCCAATAGGATTGGCATGATGCCACTTTCACTTCAGACACCCTTCACGCGAGGGCGTTCCCCATATGCGTTCTACATTTATATTTACATTTATTCATTTGGCAGACGCTTTCATCCAAAGAGACTTACAAGTGAGGAATACAACAAGAGAGTCGTCATGACGAGGCAAGAAGTGCTCATAATACAAGTTTAAAAATACAAATGGTCTTTGCAATGTGGTCTTTGAAGGTCAGTTGGTCATCAAGGATTACTCCAAGATTTCTGGCTGAATTTGATGGTGTAATTGAGGATGAACCTAGCTGGATGCTGAAATCATGCTTTAGAGTCGGATTGGCAGGGAAGACGAGAAGCTCAGTCTTAGCCAGGTTGAGCTGCAAATGATATTCTTTCATCCATGCCGAGATGTCCGCCAGACAGCTTGAGATTCGTGCAGTTACTGTGGGATCATCTGGTTGGAATGAAAGGAAGAGTTGTGTGTCATCTGCATAGCAATGGTAGGAAAAACCATGTGCCTGTATGATGGGACCAAGTGATGTAGTGGACACAGTTCTAGGACGCAGTGCGAGTTCCCTTTTGAAAAGGGAAGCTCTTTTTTACCTTCACTAGGGTAGTTAAAATCCAACACAACAAAATATAACTGAAAAAAAAAAAAACATTTTTTCGTGGGGGGGTCTGTACAGTTGCGGATCAAGTTGACCCACGAACATCACAAATGTAACAGAAATGATTGTGTGTATATATGTCAAAACACATCAGTGTGTTTAAATTTTGCATGCATGTTCATGACCCTAAATGAGAAAAAGTCACAAAATTTCAAGAAGAAAAAACAGGTTAACTGACCCACAACAGCACATGAGGGTTCAGCAGGAGAATCTCTGCATCTGCTTATGAAGCTTCAATAAAGTGAACTTTTCAAACAAAAATAGTGGCTCTTAACTGTATATTTATTTATATTACATTATATGTCATTATATTTGTAGGCCTGATACTGAAGAGCCTGAAGATTTCAGCTGACCGACTCATCTGAGCTTCTTCCTCCTGTTCACACTAAACACTAAAACACCTGGCTGAATATAAAAGCAACATTAATCATTCAATATCACATGTTTCTGATATACATGCTGCTTTATTTAACTGTAAAAAGTATCTTCCACCTGTATGAAACACATTTACACATTAATCACACATTTATTTCTCCTCATAGACACAGTAGAGACTCTTCTGTGGATCATCTGATGGTCACTGATCCTCTCATGATCATTTCACAGATTAAACTGATGTAAACGATCCATCAGGGACGTTTAGCGGTTAAACTCCATCTACTCTGTAAGGAGGGACCAGAATAGAAAACTATCAGTGTTCAAAGTGTAAATTACTTAATATATTTCAATTACTGTTTTTTTGAGTCTGAAAATTTTTTAAACTGTTTACAGGAATTTAATGTAACTTCTTTTTAATAAGATTAATCTTTACTTTATCTTACAGAGGTATTTCTCAAACAATATTTGTCTTAAATATAACACATTTAAAACATGAATGATGCTCATATGTTTGTGTGTTTGTGTTGGTGGGACTGCAGAAGGACCTGCGACTCCTATTGAGTCACTGTAAAGGAGAAACACATGCTAATGAGTGTACGGTGTATGGAATAAACCACAGCGAGAAATACAAATGTTATTCTGAGTTAAACTTCCACTAGTTAAAGCTGTTTGTCCTCTAGTTTAAACATGTTTGTAGGGCTCTTAGTAAATCACTAAAGGTAAAGTTAGTGTAAATTAGTGTGACGTGTTTCTAGTCAAAGTAAAAACACACTAGAGACAGAGACGTTTCTCATGTGAGGCTGGACGCTGTGAGCTGAAGCTGAACACACTGATTTTAGCAGAAGTGCAGCGTTTCCAACAATCTGAACAAGTCTATTCTCAAACTGAAATGATTCACTTCTGCTGACACAGTTAATAAAGCAGGTGTTGTTGTATATTTTGTTCTCACACAAACCCTTTATTGCATTAAAGATTAATGATAATTTCCTCCAAGAATATCTGAAAGGTTTGTTCACATATCAGAGGTGATAAAGATCTTTAATATCACAGTGATGTTTCCTCACCTCAGGTCACAGTTTGAGTCTCGTAGCACGTCACGGAGCCGCTGCTTTGAGTCTCCTATCTTATTCTGTCTCAGATCAAGATCTTTTAAAAACTGCAGTGCTTTTGATTTAGTCAAATACTGAGTTAAAGAAGAAACATCTGTAATGCCACAGTTCAGTAGACTAGAAAGAGAGGAAGAGGAAAACAGAGGAAGAGAGATTATCTTACAAACAAATCATGAAGGTGAAGAATTTTACTTAAATATAATGTGAACTCAGACTCTTCATGAGATATTGAGTATAAAGTGTTTTAGTTTAAACTGTTGAAGTGATTTTCAGCATTTCTGTCAGGACCAGTGTTGGGCAGTAACGCAGTTACTTTTGACAGTAACTAATACTGTAACGCATTACTTTTTAAATAAATTAACTCTGTTACCGTTACCATATGGTGCATTGTATGTTACTTTTTTAATTAATTAATTTTGGCTGAAGTGTAGCCTACAGCCTAACCTGTTTACAGCAGCGATGCATTGTAGGATTGGTGGATGCCAACCACTGTAAACACGAAGACACACTGTGGGCGTGTTTCCGTTTATTCAAGTATGTGCAGCAGTGTCGAGTCAAGGCGAGAGCAAGACAAATTTCTCAAAGTGGAAATATGCTCATTATTTCACTTTAGTTGAGCATAAAGACAAAATCCTTTTAGTCAAATGTAAGCTGTGTCTATCTGGTTTGAAGGTCCTATCTACTGCCATAAACGTGACATGCTGGATCGAAAATATGTGAAATAAGTTTTTCTAGTCGACTAGTAGTTGTTCATTTAAGCCATCAGTTGACTAATCACATTTATATTAATTTAATTTCTTAAATATTGTAGAGAATAAACTAATAATGAGTGTTTATGTAATATAGGCTATGCACTCAAGCGCACGCATAACGCTTGCCATAAAGAACCGGCAAAAGTAATGATTATGAATATGACAAAAAACAGCAAGGAGACATTTTAATTGTTTATTAATAAAGTAATGTTTTCTGAATCAGTGTCGGCTGCAGAGATGAAGTTGACATTGCTGACTCTCATCATCTCCGCATATACTCGCCTTGAGAGAAAATGCACATTTCATTCAGATTACATAATCAGAGTAGACTCTTTTTGTTTTTAATTATTTCGTTTTAAAGTAGATATTTCAAGCTTTCTATAGATATATTTCTCATGTCTGCGAGGCAAGCAGCCTATACGCTGAGTTTCGGTTCATTTAGCCTGTAAGACGCGCTCCAGTTCATGCGCAAGTGATCGCACCCACACCTGCCATGATTATATTGTTTGCTATATTTGCTTCTTATTTATTAAATCCAGGCAATTGGTTGATGAAACATTGATTAAAATTAAGATACAATTTTTACAAAACGAAATCCACTTTAAAGAAAGGCTTTCTATAAAACAAAACTTAATGAAGTGGTCAAATCATGTCTGACCCACTCCATGACTCCCGATATATTGCGCATCTTATGATGTATCCTATCTTACTCATGCTGTTCACTTTTCATAATCAAGTAAATTAATTTAAAACATAACATAGGACTATTTAAACATATATATGAAACTACATTTTCTTTAATGACAGTACAGAGAAATTTCATAAGCAAGAGCGGATCATGAGTTACGAGTCAGATCAAGAATTATTTATTCTTAGACTTATATTTAATAATGGGGGCATTCAAGTTATTTGACATATTTTAATTTTAAATAAAGTAATGGAATAGTTACTTTCCCTGGTAATTAGTTACTTTTATAATGATGTAACTCAGTTACTAACTCTGTTACTATTTGTGAGAAGTAACTAGTAACTATAACTAATTACTTTTTTAAAGTAACGTGCCCAACACTGGTCAGGACCACTATCGTCAAATATGGTAGATATTGCATAGAGTTTGTATTTGCGGTTTGGTTCTGTTCTGGGCAAGAACTCCCTGCGCATCCATGCAGCCTAGCATGGATAAGAGCAGGGAGAGCAGCAATAACCCCCTAGGGTAAACAGAACAGGACCAGCATATGCAGATATCATTAAATGTCGTAATTTAACGTACACATATTTCGAGAATTAGCCTGATTCAGGGGGAATAATGAGGCCAATACTGACTGAAGAGAGGAGGAGCTGGGGATGGAGGAGGGTAATTTGCTCTTGAGAAATGCAATAGCTGCTGACAATACTGAGGAGCTTATATATAGATGCCGTGATAGGCGTCGTATTCCTATAGGTAGACATAAGTCACCTGGGAGTCAGCTGGTGCAAGCTTGACTGACGTGACCTGCCAGAACTGATGCTAACACTAGATTTTGATTCTTGTATGTGAATGTTACTGACCTCAATCTCTCAAGTTTACAGTGTGAATCCTTCAGTACATCACATAAGTGCTTCACTCCTGTGTTTTTTATTTGATTCCAGCTCAGGTTCAGCTCTCTCAGGTGTGATGGGTTTGATTTCAGAGCTGAAGTCAGGATGACACACTGTTCCTCTGTAATACTGCAGTGACTCAGACTGAAGACAGAAAGAGAAAATTACTCAAATCCATGTTCAGTTCATGTGTGAGTTAAATTAATCATTAATAAATGCCATACAGACACAAGTCATTTAAAGTGAAGTTTACAAACTCTAAATACACATTTTGCTCAATAAATTAAGATTTAGTGCAAAGTAGCATTAGTCCAGTATAACTGTAACTCTGTCAGAATAATCTACTGTCATTTGTTACGCTGTTTTTAGTCTGTTCTCACTTCTGTATTGTTTCAAAGCAAAGATTTGTCAGATTTCAGAATATGAAACTATTTTATATCCACAAAGTTTAATGCTCTTTCTACTAATACACATAACAAGCCGTTAACTAATAATATTTCTGAATCTTTCTTCAGATGGAGAAACACAGAAAGTGCAGCGCTATAAATGATGTGACTTGAGTCCAGTTGTCTTAAACTAAACTGTGAACTTTAATCACACTGTAACTGCTGTACAGTATAATGATACTAACTCAAGTTTCTCCAGCTTGGATTGTGGGTTCATCAGTAGATCACTGAGGTTTTTCACTCCAGAGTCTCCTAGTTTATTCTTGCTCAGGTTCAGCTCTCTCAGGTGTGATGGGTTTGATTTCAGAGCTGAAGTCAGAGCAGAACAACCTTCATCTGTCATATCACAGTATCTTAACCTACATTAGCAGAGAGAGAGAGAGAGAGAGTTTTTTTTTTTTTTTTGATTTTTCAAAAAACATTACAGAAATATAAAAAAAAATTAAAACATTAAAATATAAAACATAATATTCATAGAAATTGTGAAAAATACATTTCATTTTCAGCAACATAACACAATGCCCCCTATGACACCATATATTTTCAAACACTTCTAAACAATTTGTAGCTTTATAGAAATAAAAATCGATTACAAGTCTCAATTTAATCATAGCTGTAAACATCATTAAAACATTATAATTACCTTTTTGTTCAATTTTTTTCTTTCTGCTAACATATATTGCCATTTTTGCTGTGCCTATAATAAAATTAATCAATTGGCATATTGTCTTTGGATATATTTAAAACCGGAACAGTAAATTTTTCATCAAAACAAATAAATATATCTTTCAACAAGTCAAATAAAGGCTTAAGTCTTGAGCAATACATAAACACATGAAAAATAGTCTCTCTTTGAGAACAAAAAGGACATTCTTATCTAACATTTGGATTTAAAATAGAAGCTGTTAAAAGAATTAACAGCAACTATGCCTGTCATGAGCCAGGTCTGATTACTCTTGTTTTGGGTATCTCTTTCCTTCTCTCTTTCATCTTTCATTGGTCTCGGCTGTTTCCCCTTACCTCTGACGCACAAGCTCCCGTGCACGCACCTGTTCTGTGTCTTCATGCTGATTGCGCTGCCTACTTCTCCCTGTTCTTCGTCCTTGTCTGTGTCCGGGAATTGATATATGTGAGTGTGACGTGCTCCTCGTTGTCTCGCTAAACTTTATTTGTGTGTGTCTTAGCAGTCAGTTTTCTGTGTCTGAGTTCCAGCCCCAGTCCAGAGACCCGAACTTGTTCCCTGCTGTTGGTTCAGTCGAAGTGTGAGCCTGTCGTCGGGTGTGGTTACTTCTATCTGCCAGCACGGACCATTTCCATCTGCTTGTACTTCACTCCAGTGGGACTACAATTGAGGACCTGTGACTTGGGAAGCCGCTGTTTATTCTTTTGATCTCCAGCTGCAAAGTGCCTGCTTCTTCACATCTGGCAGTCTGTTTCTGTTATTTCTGGAACTCTAATAAACTATTTGCAAACTCCTTTTGCCTCTGGGTCTTCTAGGCTCACCTGACAGAATTCCCGGACCAAGAAATGGACCCGGTGAAGGAAACACAGATTCACTTTGCTGTTAGGATGCAGGGGGCGATGCTCGGTCGTCATGAGCAGGAACTCTCTGCGATAAGACATGCGGTTGAGAACCTCATTGTTCAAGTGGCAGACTTATCTCACCGATTTCAATTTCTCCGTCATGAGCTCTCTGATTCTCCGCCTCCCAGCAAAGCCTCTGAACCAAGAGTGAGCAATCCACCAAGATACGCCGGTGAGCCCTCAGAATGCAAAGCCTTCCTAACTCAATGTGAAGTTGTTTTTTCTCTCCAACCCACTACGTATGCGACCGACCGTGCGAAGGTAGCATTTGTTATTTCTCTGCTGACAGGGAGAGCGCGAGACTGGGCCACGGCAGTCTGGGAGGCGGAGGCGGTATGCTGTCAGTCCTTCATTGCGTTCCGGGAGGAGATGGTAAAGGTTTTCGACCGCTCCGTAAGCGGACGCCAGGGAGGACGCTCAGTTTCTGACTTCTCCATAGAGTTTCGTACTCTGTCAGCTTCATGTGAGTGGAATGAGCCCGCCTTGATGGCGCAGTTTCTGGAGGGATTGTGTCCTGAGATTAAGGACAAGATCTATGCGCGAGAAGTCCCCACTGCCCTCGATCAGCTGGTGGAATTGGCTATTCGTTTGGAGAAGCGTGCTGACCTCCGACGCCGTGCCCGCGGTACCCAACGAGCTCCATCTCCACCCCAACCTGGACCAGCGACTGTTTCGTTTGAAGCCGCTCAGTTTCCTGAGCCCATGCAGACTGCTGGAATTTGCATTTCGCCTGCTGAACGTCAGCGTTGAATCCTCCGTCACCTTTGTATGTACTGTGGCCGTTCGGGACATCTGGTGGCTGTTTGCCCGCTAAAAGGGAACACTCGCCAGTAGACCGGGGGATACTGTCGAGCGCTGTTTCTAGTTCTTTTCCCGCCAAATCAGTCACCACTCTGCCTGTTCTGCTCCGGTGGGCAGGAACGACTACTACACGCCAAGCTCTCATTGATTCTGGGTCTGAGGGAAATTTTATGGAGGAGCAGTGGGCTCGTGAAGAGAAAATCCCTTTGTTGAAGCTCGATGACCCTACTCTTGTGTTTGCATTAGATGGCAGTGAGCTGCCAAGTATACACTTTATCACTGCACCTGTGAGCCCATCATCTCAGGCAACCACCGAGAGACTATTTCTTTTTCTATTTTTCATTCTACTATTGCCCCTATTGTTTTGGGTCATCCTTGGCTCGTTCAACATAATCCACAAGTTAATTGGTCACAAGGAACCATTCAGTCTTGGCATTTGTCTTGTCATGTCCAGTGTCTTGTATCTGCTGTGTCTCCTGTCTCTTCTGTATCTGTGTTGCAGGAGGAGCCTAGTGATTTGTCCGGAGTGCCGGAGGAGTATCACGATCTGCGGGTGGTCTTCAGTCATTCCCGGGCTGCATCTCTACCTCCTCACCATCCTTATGATTGTAGTATAGAACCACTTCCCGGTACAACTCCTCCCCGTGGTCGTTTATACTCTCTTTCTGCCCCTGAGCGCGAAGCTCTCGAGAAATATTTATCTGAGAGTCTGGCAGCCGGTACTATCATTCCTTCCACCTCTCCTGCTGGCGCTGGGTTTTTTTTTTGTTAAGAAGAAGGACGGCTCGTTGCGCTCCTGTATTGATTATAGAGGGTTGAATGACATAACGGTCAAGAATCGTTACCCCTTGCCCCTTATGTCTTCCGCCTTTGAGTTGCTTCAGGGGGCCCGCATTTTCACCAAATTGGACCTCCGTAATGCTTACCATTTGGTGCGTATTAAAGAGGGAGATGAGTGGAAGACGGTGTTTAACACGCCTCTCGGTCACTTTGAATATCGGGTTCTTCCGTTTGGCCTGGTCAACGCACTGGCTGTTTTCCAAGCCCTAGTTAATGATATTCTGAGAGGCATGCTTAATATTTTTGTTTTCATATATTTAGACGATATTTTAATCTTTTCCCCATCTCTAGCGGTGCATGTCCAGCACGTTCGTCATGTCTTCCAGCGTCTATTGGAGAACAAGCTTTTTGTTAAGGCAGAGAAGTGTGTCTTTCATGCTCAGTCTGTGTCTTTCCTGGATTCGGTAATCTCTGCTGACGGCATCAGCATGAATCCTGCTAAGGTACGCGCGGTTATGGAATGGCCCATCCCAGATTCTCATGCTGGTCTCCAGCGTTTTCTGGGATTTGCTAATTTTTATCATCGTTTTATTGCTAATTTCAGTCACATTGCCACGCCTCTAACGGCTCCCACTTCGCCTAAGAAACTATTTAAATGGACCGAGGGAGTGCAGCACGCTTTTGACAAACTGAAGGAGCTGTTCACTTCAGCACCCATTCTGATCATGCCTGATCCTACCGAACAATTTATTGTCGAGGTCGACGCCTCTGATATTGCCGTGGGCGCTGTCCTTTCTCAGTGTTCCTCCGCTGATAATAAGGTTCATCCGTGCGCATTCTTCTCGCACCGCCTCTCACCTGCTGAACGAAATTATGACATCGGTAACCGTGAGCTTCTCGCCATTCGTTTGGCTCTGGGTGAGTGGCGTCACTGGTTAGAGGGGTCCTCTGTTCCTGTCATTGTGTGGACGGATCATAGAAACCTAGAATATATCCGGTCTGCTAAACGATTGAACGCTCGTCAGGCTTGTTGGGCGCTTTTTTTTGGACGTTTTGATTTCACTATTTCCTATAGACCCAGATCAAAGAATACTAAGCCTGACGCTCTTTCACGGCAGTTCGGTTCTGCTGGTGACGCCTCTTCCACTGAACCTATCTTACCTGAGGGTTGCGTGGTGGCAGGCGTTTCCTGGGGAATCGAGAGACAAGTCAAGACCGCTCTTACTGGTGTTTCTATTCCGAAACGGTGCCCTCCTAATCAATTGTTTGTTCCTCCGACCATGCGGCCTGCAGTCCTCCGATGGGGTCATTCCTCTAAGCTGGTAATCCATCCAGGGGTTAGAGGAACCCTAGCGTCCATAAACCAACGATTCTGGTGGCCTTCTAGAACACGCGACGTGCGTCATTTTGTTTCTTCGTGTCCCGTATGTGCTCAGACCAAGTCGAATAATTCTCTGCCTGCCGGTCTCCTTAGACCCCTTCCCATTCTGTCTCGTCCATGGTCACATCTGGCCATGGACTTCGTTACTGGTCTCCCTGCTTCTAACGGTAACACTGTCATCCTCACTATTGTCGATCGCTTTTCTAAAGCAGCCCATTTCGTACCGCTTTGTAAACTCCCTTCCGCCAAGGAGACCGCGCAGATTATTGTTGAGAATGTTTTTCATTTGTATGGACTCCCTACTGACATCGTTTCAGACAGAGGTCCCCGATTTGCTTCACAATTCTGGAAGGAATTTTGTCGGTTGATTGGGGCCACTGCCAGCTTGTCCTCGGGTTTTCACCCCCAGACGAATGGTCAAGCTGAATGTACTAACCAGATTTTAGGACGCATGCTTTGTTCTTTGGCTTTTCGTAACCCAGCGTCGTGGTGCGAGCAACTCCCCTGGATCGAGTACGCCCATAATTCTCTTCCCTCGTCGGCTACCGGGTTATCTCCGTTTCAGTCTTCATTAGGGCATCAGCCCCCTCTGTTTCCCTCTCAGGAGACTGAAACTTCTGTTCCCTCGGTCCAAGCTTTTATCCGCCTTTGCCAACGAACTTGGAGAGCTGTTAGATCCGCCTTATGTCGAAATAGAGAACGCACCCGTCGCGCGGCCAATCGCCGTCGCATTAAAGCACCTAGATATGTTTGTGGACAGAAGGTATGGTTATCTACCAAGGATTTACCACATCGAACCGAATCGCATAAACTGGCACCACGCTTTATTGGGTCCTTTTCCATTATCAAGATCCTTAGCCCTGTGGCCATGAAGCTCAAATTGCCTCCTAACTTGAGGCGCGTCCATCCGGTCTTCCATGTCTTGTGTATTAAGCCGGTCGTTCGCGCTCCCGCCCGCCCTGCCCACTGTCCCGAACTTGTCGAGAGTTCTCCTATTTACAGGGTCAGGAAGCTGCTGGACATGCGCCGTTGGGGTCGGGGTTACCAGTATCTCGTCGATTAGGAGGGCTATGGTCCTGAGGAGAGGAGTTGGATTCCGGCTCGGGACGTCCTGGACCACTCGCTCATCGATGATTTCCTTCGCTCTCGCCAGTCCTCTTCCTTGGGAGCGCCAGGTGGCGCTCCTCGGGGGAGGGGTACTGTCATGAGCCAGGTCTGATTACTCTTGTTTTGGGTATCTCTTTCCTTCTCTCTTTCATCTTTCATTGGTCTCAGCTGTTTCCCCTTACCTCTGACGCGCACGCTCCCATGCACGCACCTGTTCTGTGTCTTCGCGCTGATTGCGCTGCCTACTTCTCTCTGTTCTTCGTCCTTGTCTGTGTTCGGGAATTGGTATATGTGAGTGTGACGTGCTCCTCGTTGTCTCACTAAACTTTATTCGTGTGTGTCTTAGCAGTCAGTTTTCTGTGTCTGAGTTCCAGCCCCAGTCCAGAGACCCGAACTTGTTTCCTGCTGTCAGTTCAGTCGAACTGTGAGCCTGTCGTGGTCGCTTCTATCTGCCAGCACAGACCATTTCCATCTGCTTGTACTTCACTCCAGTGGGACTACAGTTGAGGACCTGTGACTCGGGAAGCCGCTGTTTATTCTTTTGATCTCCAGCTGCAACGTGCCTGCTTCTGTTATTTCTGGAACTCTAATAAACTATTTGCAAACTCCTTTTGCCTCTGGGTCTTCTAGGCTCACCTGACAATGCCATGTACAATTCTCCACTCTAAGTCTCCAAATCTTTTTGTTAATGGTGGCTTATAGAGTGCCCTCCACTCTGGTTTTACATCTTCATGAAGTTCAAAGATAGTATGCCAGGGCGAATCAATTCTTTTATGTAGACCTTTTTTGTTGAAAGCTTTTACACAAGCATTGTACTTTTTTTTTTTTTTTTTTTTTTTTTTTTTTTTTTTTTCCTCCAACTTCATATAAATCCAAATCTGGTACATTTTCTAAAAACACCCCAGAATATTCCCCTATATTTGGGGACAAAAAACACTTTGGAAAAGTATCTTTATCATCAGGCAGAAGTTTTTTGACAAAAAAAATCATCAAGCATGTTCATTTCTTTTACTGTAAACACAGCAAATTCTGAAGAATTTTTTCAACAATTCAAACTGATTTAATACCTAATGAAGTAGCCACATTTTCCACATTTTTAAAATTTGAACTAGACACATTAATTAAACGCCCCAATGTTGCAATCTTGGATTTAATAAAGACATCATTTGATAACCCACATGTATCTAAAAAGTCCAGACAGGCACCGTTAATCATGGGTTCTTCCAATAACCAAAAAAGAGAATCCATACTCTCAAATCTTTTCACTTTAAAAAGGTCCCATATTTTAAACAGATTTTTATAAAAAAACAGGAAGCCTTGATGTATTAATTCTTTTTTGGATCCATCAAAAATAACTGCTTATCTAAACAGAGTTAGTCAACAGATTTAAGAATTGCACAGGCCTCTGATTTCCAAGCAAAGTTCTACCAGAAAGATTCGGGGAGGTAAGATAACATGACAACAATATTTATTAACAGTCAGCAAGCAAAATATTGTAAGAAAGTTCTTTGGCATAGGCCCCGTCCGTAGCTCAGATCCTAAAGGGTTGCGGACTCTGCGTTTCCTGCCTGAATATGAAGATGAAGGCAGGGGTGTAGCCAACCCCCTGGGAGGTATGGACAGGGACCATCCTGGTGGTGGTGGGGAGGATGGAGGTGAAGGTTGGCGTCAGCATCTGCGGACTCAAACGTGTCAGCTTTTATACTCCAAGTGTAAGATAATGATTGGTTAGATCTAAACTAATAGGTGATGTAACATTGAGTCTTCCTCGCAGAACTTACGCTAGAGCTTTCATTTCTCTGAACTGGTGAGAAAACGTCCTACTTTGTTCATGAATAAGTCCTTGACCTCCTTCTTCTTTTTTAAATACAAAATGTTGTGTGGTATCCAGTGTAACTTGTCCCAAAAAAAGTCCATTAAAACAGACTGGATTTTTCCAAGTAAATAAGCCGGTGGATCAATGCAAGCCATCCGGTGCCACAAAGAGGAAGCCACCAAATTGTTAATAACCAAAGTATGTCCTCTGTATGATAAAATTGGTACAACCCATTTCCATTTTTCGAGTCGGCCCTCAAGCTTTTCAAGTGTTCTCATCCAATTTTTTTGAGCCGTTGTCTCATTACCCAAGTATACCCCCAAATATTGCAAACCATCCTCTTGCCCAACATAAACCATCTGGAAGATCTGGTATTCTACTTTTCCATTCTCTTGTCAAGACTGCTTCACTTTTTGACACAGTTCCCTTCGTTCCTGGACTCCATTTCCCATCATCCTAGTTGTGTCATCACCTGCACTCACTTCCTCGTCATCTCCCCATCATCACTCATCACCTGCACCTGGATTTCATCATCTACACACCCTTTATAATGGACTCACTCCCTGCACTCCTTTGTCTGTTCTTATTGTTAGTTAGTATGTTTTGGTTGTGTTATACTCCTTTGTTAATACCTTACTTTGTGGAAGTCCATGTATGCCTCATCTCTGCCACAACCTCAACTGTAACAGAAGAACAGACCCAACCGACCAGACTTCAACAAGCTAAAATGGGTATATTCCTGGTCCTTATTCCTCCTACTGTCCAGAAGCCCCATGACACAGCGGAGGACCGTCTTTGGATTCTCAGGCAGGACGGTCGCCCGCTGGAGAGGTACGTGGAGGAATTTTCTGAGCTATCTTGTATGGTGAACTGGCCAGATGCTCTCCTGAATGCCTGTTTTCTGAAGGGCCTGGAAGAGGACATGATTCGTTATAGTGAACCTGCCTGTTTCTTTTCCCTAGTCGAGTCTATTAACTCCCTGAGGTCTGAAAACGCACCGGCACGTTTTGCAGGATTTTTTTCACATTGCAGCAAAACAGACTTAAAATACTCCATCATTTCTTGTCATAGAGACATAAGTAATATATCAATTGAAACTATAGAATGTCTTCTTTTATTTGTGTACACTCAGAGTAAAAACACAATGTTGTGCTTTTTGTAAAATAAAGAAAACTAACATGATGTGTGATCTCTCGTCTCCCTCTTAACGAAGTCCAATCTGATAGTTCTCAGAAAATGAACTGTAACTTATGAATGCTAATGACAAAAAAAAAAATGACACTTATGTCTAAAGAAATGTTGAAATGTCAGGTTTTAAATCTTGCAAGTCAAATCGAAAACAAACATTCTGTGTTTATGTAATCTGTATGAAAAGAGAGCCATGTCAGAAGTCCGTGATTCAGCTCATTATCCGCTAATTCGGCCACGCCCAAGGAGGGAGCGCTATTCAGAGGCAAATTCAGAGGCAATACTTGTATGCATTGTCTCAATCGTGTATTTATTGTCTTGAAAAGTGTTTATTTGGATGTTAAAGCCATGGTTAGCGATCTCTAGAAGACATGCCGTTAGTTCCTGGTTCCTTTTCTTCTTTATATGAATTTGTGGACTAAAGGTGCACAGAGCGCCCTCCGGCTGCAAGTATGAATTGAAAACACAGTATCCAGCACTCATAGTGATGACAATAAATATTGAATAAATATTACTTCTCAGTATAGAAAATTGACATAAATATATAAGAATCCATCAATATTTCTCCAAATGTGCATGCTTTTAAGCTAAAAGCCTATATGAAATGCCATAGAGGTAACATAATTGTTCAGACACTTTGCATCACAGAAATACATTATATTTTAAAGAATATAATAGAATACCATTATTTTAAATTGTAATAATATTTCACAGTATTGCTGTTTATGATGAGCTGAGACATGATTACATAGGTTTTTTTTCACAGCCTACCTGACTGAAAGGCCTCATTAATATGCAAGTCATTTCAGGTCATTATTATGTGATTCTTTTGTCTTCTCAGGTGTAAATGACCCATTATTCATGATGATTCACGCCTCCACGCATACTGTGTTTCTTGACAAAAAGTTTCTTACAAAAAATAAATCAATATATTGTTTTATATGAAGGAGTAGGCAGCATAATTTTTACATAATTCTGAAGCAAAAACTCTAGTCTACAACCTCCAATACCCAGAAGTCTTGTGAACACAGATTTAATATACTTTTTTTGGCCTTATTTCAGTGACTTAAGTTTTTTGTTTTTTCAATAACCACGCATAAACATTATTCCTTCAAAAATACAAACATGTACATACATGTTCCTCACATATTATGGTAGCCTAGTTTGTGCTGAATACAGTGTAATGACACTTTTGTCATTTATATGTTTATGAACAACTGAAAAAAGCACAAATGTCAGGGCATGTCAAAACTTCTCCAAGCCCCAAATCAGCCTCAGACTCCAGAGGGTTAATCTGGTTCTCTTTTTAAATGGTTCTGATTTTGAGATTGAAGAGGTTCAAGAGAACATGTTTTCCTCATCCAGTCCCCTCAGAAAAACACACGGCCACTGGTCAGTTCACCAACCGCCAGTTTCCTCCACATACTCCTCCAGTGGGTATTCCCCTGTGTTAATGCCTGATCCTAAACCCAGACCGCCCAAGAGGAGAGCCACCACGAGGCCCAGACGGCTTAAGAAAATGGCCGCTGCCTCACCAGAGCCTCCAGTAAAGCCTGCTGTCCAGCCTGAGCCCTCAACCAGGGAGGCCGATTGGCTCCATTTTTTGGAGTAAGGTGGGGACATTGTTGGTTCCCATGTAAGCTTGACAGGGTTGTGATCAGAGATGGATGCAGGAAGATGAGTACAGTCTTTTACTTGGTAGGCTAATGATTGGGATGCTAAAAAGAAATCTATTCTTGAGTAGACATTATGTACATTTGAATAAAATGAGTAGTCAATTTGGTCTGGATAGAGATTGCGCCATACATCATACAACCTCAACTCAACTCAGCTTTATTTATATAGCACCAATAAAAACAACAATTGTTGACCAGGGTGCTGTACAGTATAACAAACTAACATAATATACACCATAAATTACAGCGCAGAACAAACCAAAAAAACACACAGCACACATCAATGACAATTAAAAGCCAGAGAAAAAAGATGGGTTTTGAGTTTTGTTTTAAACTCATGTAGTGTAGAGGCAGTTCTAATAAAAACAGGTAAACTATTCCAGAGTTTTGGTGCAGCAACAGCAAAGGCTCGGTCTCCTCTTGACTTCAGTCTAGCCCGAGGAACGTTTAACTGTCTCTGGTTGGACGACCTAAGAGACCTTCCAGGACCCCAAATCAGTTATCCCTTGACTCAGAATGGTTCCTGCTTTTGATTTAAGATTTTTTTTGATGATCTATCCTTGGAAGGGTCTAAAACTAGATTAAAGTCACCATCAAAAATGCAACTGCCCTCAATAGTAGCTAATCGTAATAGTAAATTGCTAAAAAAGATGGGATCATCATGGTTTGGACCATAGACATTTACAAAGGTTATATGTTCCCTATTCAACTCACATTCAACAATTACATATTTACCAGCAGTATCAGAGTATGTATTAGTCAAGTTAAATTGTAATTTTTTTGTGGATTAGTACTGCTACCCCTCGACCACTGGAAGAAAATGATGAGTAATAGACCTGACCACCCCATTCTCTCTTGAGTTTTATATGTTCCTGATCTGTAAGATGGGTCTCCTGAATAAAAGCTATATCCGTGTTAACCCTTTTCAAATATGACAGTACTTTCTTTCTTTTTACCAGATTATTTAAACCCCTAACATTCCATGATACACAGTTTAAAATCTTAGCCAGTTATCATGATCTTATAAATAACAGCAAAATCTCCACTACACAAATAATAATGTTCTTCTACTCCTAAATGATACCATTGCAAAAGATGCATCTTGTTGCGTGAAAAATAAGAAACAAAAATAAAAATCACCTGAATTAAAATTGTAACTTTCAAATGTGAAAAAAAAGAAGAAACGAAAGAAAGAAAAGAAGGCAAATTACGCCTTAGTAACAACCTTGCTTCCGAACTTGTAGCTGACGCTGACTAGCCATATTCAAATAGCTAGTATCCTACATAGCATGATAAAACTCCCTATTCAGAACAAAATAAAAAATATATAAACGGTCAGATATTCATATCTTCTATTAGAATTGTACTTAATTAGGTGCAGACATTGAACAAATGGTAAAGCTAATAAATCAAATATTAAACTACATTGCGAACTAGTGGAACCATTCAAATATACTATACATGATACTATACATTAGAGGAACTTTCAGCAGTGGCTAAATTGTAATCTGGCAACAACAGAAAATAATATTTCTTGTTATGACCTTTGGTCAAGGAAATAAAAAGGAAAACGTTTACAGTGTTATATGAAAACATTATAGTCTTAACTCACAGGATATCCTTTGTGTGAAAGCCATTAGTTCTTAACCTCAAGTGGAGTGGAGAAGAACTTTGTTTTACCCATGTACATGATCCGAAGCTTAGAAGGATATTCAATTTCACGATCTCTCAACATTCGTTTCACCTCCTTGTAAGCTTTGCGAGCATTCTGGAGCTCCACACTGAAATCGGGAAAAAAGTGGATGCGCCGGTTGTCAAGGAAAACCTCCGTTCTCTCTCGCGCAAGTTGAAGGATTTTCTGCTTATCTCTGAAGTTCAGGAGTTTCACCACAATTATCCTTGGAGTTGCCCTATTCGACGAAGTATTTCCCGTTCTGTGGGCCCTCTCAGTTGTCGGAGGAGACGGAAAGTTCTCTACACCGAGGATCTCCGGGATAATGCGTTCCAGAAATGAAACCATATTACTTCCCTCGGATTTTTCCGGCAAGTTTACAATCTGAATATTAGATCTCCTACTTCTGTTCTCCAGGTCTTGCACTTTATCTTTAAGGTAGGCGACATCCTTCTCCAAGCGAGTAACTGTCGAACGAGTATCTCTCAAGTCATCCTCTGTGGCGCTTACTCTAGTTTCAACCTCGACCATCTGTTCCGATAAAGTTGACATAGAGGTTTCGATGCGGGTCAGTTTAGCTTGAATATTGTTGGTCATCCTGTCCATTTGTTTGCTAATTTCCTCTTTACTGGTTTTGATCTCCTTCCAAAGGGTCTGTAACGATATTTCGCCTTCCACATCTTCGGCCATGTTGGGTAGCGAGTCAGGATCGTTAGCTTCGGGAGTGTTGCTAGTTGGCCGTGTTTTACGTCCTTTTCGGCGCGAACTGTGTTCTGCCATAAAGAATATTGCCCACCCAATTCCTTAATGGACTCGAAAATCTACAAACTAGGGAGATTAATGTAGGATTCTTGATTAATAATATAGCTAGTCAGAGGAGCCCACTAGAGCACGTCTTTCCTCACCGCCTGTGTCACGTGACCCCCGAGCCCATGTATATTGTCTTAAATTTCCATTTAAATTTCTCCAGACATCACATAGGTCATTTCTTACAATTATTTCACAAAGTCACTTGCGAGAAGGCATACGTGGTTCTATATGATTGCGATCAATATTTTGCTCAACACAATTAATATCCCCACCAAGAAATAGATATTCTTCGCTATTGCATTTGCCTAGCATAAAATATCCAAAAAAGCCATTCTTTCTATTTGCAAAGTGGGGGCATATACACAAATAAAAACCAAAAAGGGTTTTCAAAAAGGGCTTGAATCTTAAAGTCTCCCCTTCACAATTTCCTCTATTTTTAAAGAGCATGGAGTAAAATCTTTGGCAAACAAGACAGCATCTCCTCCACTATGTGAAATTTTATGACTTAGAAAAATATGACCATTCCATTCTTTTATGCAATCTGTAACATTTTTATCATCACTATGTGTTTCTTGTAATAAGAGAACATCAAGTTATTTCTGTTTCATTGTTTCGTACACTTGCATCCTCTTTACATCATCCCTGGCTCTGTTTACATTTAACGATGCAATACGGATATTTGCCATGAGTAAAAAAAAAAAAAAGAAACAAAAATTAAGCCGTACAGAGACACACAACCATTAAGAATAAAAGAATTATGCCACTTTGTCATCATTATTATTCAGCCGGTTTTGGATTTTTTAAACAAATTTTTTTCAGTCGACATACTTCTTTATCCAGAAAGCAACCTTCACTTATTAGACTCTTAGTGCTTTCCACAAACCGTTTCAGGTCTGGGAAGAAATCAACAATCTGTTCTCCTATCTGATTTTTTTTGTCACCTTCAAAAACTTCTTAATTTCATCAGCACTGTAATCGTCACATTTACATTCACTTTGTGAACAACTTGAAGTACTAGAGTCAGAAAGTTCACTTTCACTTTCAATATTATCTGTATCATTCTTTTGTTCTTTTCTCGCTTTTTTTGATCCTTCTTCTCTATCTTTCTTTCTTTTTTCTTTTAAGAGGATTTTTGAAGACAGCTTGATCCATGTCTACTTCACACAAATTTACATTATCTGGTCTAGACTCTATATCAGATAAACGATTCATTGAATTTCATGTCTCCATCAATTCTGTAACAACAGCTTCTTTAATCAAGCTCACATTCAACCTTTCTTGATCTTCACCAGCCGAATCATCCATGATTTCAATCATGGTTTGAACAGTTTCAACAGTTTGCTCATAAAGCACCTTGTTTGTTATGCACTTTACACTCTGTATTGAACTCATAGGTACTGACACAGATGTACCAGCAGCGCTTACTTCATCTTGCACCACTCTCTCATCTATCACATTTTGCTTTGTGCGTGTACCCCCATTCTCGGGACAGCCATGAGCCTGAACTTCAGATTTAAATTCAGTTCTGTTCTGTTCTCACTCAAAATCATATATGTGAATCTCCTAAAAGACATGTTTTTCTCCTAAAAGACACATGTTTGATCAACTCAGATTTGCCCCCAATCGCTATCTTTTTCACTGGATCAACCAATTTTCCAAAACGTGACAATTCTTAAACCAAAGCCTCATCTTTAATGAAAGGTGGGATATTTGACAGAATAACTTTTTTCGCAGGGGTTGAAAGAGGAAGCACAGGTGAAAAAAGGCCACAAATTACAACTCCTTTTTCTACAACATCATTGGCATTTTCTACAGTGTTCAAAAAACAAACAACTGCATTACTCATCCTTGACACCGCTAAAATGCTCTTAAGTCCAACAACCTCTCCGATAGCCAAAATACAATCTTCCACGCTTGCAACAGCCACTACATTAACTCCAACACTTAACGAGTCAACATTTTGGGCCACTATGCCTCCAGTGAAATGCTGGCGAAAAAAACTCCCAAAACAATATGATGTTTTATCTACTCAATGCAGATTAAACATAAGAAAAAGCAATATTCATACAAGAAAAAAGTAAAGAAAAAAGAGCCACAGCGGGCAGAAACTCATTCTGAGTCCTAACTCACCACGCACTCCTTGCACTCACTCAGCAAACGCCCATGCATGCGCACGAGAGAGAGAGAGTGAGAGAGTAGAAAATAAGAAAGAAGAAAAGAAAATAACTCTTTGTTTTGTAAAGTCACATCATTTCCATAAGTAAATAAAACATACAGAGGAAGTGAGATCATTATCTTCATTTCACCTCAAATATAATGTAAACTCAGACTCTTCATGAGATATTGAGTATTAAGTGTTTTAGTTTAAACTGCTGAAGTGATTTTCAACATTTTAATTCTTGTATGTGAATGTGACTGACCTCAATCTCTCCATTTTACAGTGTGAATCCTTCAGTACATCACACAAGTGCTTCACTCCTGTGTTTTCTAGTTTATTCCAGCTCAGGTTCAGCTCTCTCAGGTGTGATGGGTTTGATTTCAGAGCTGAAGTCAGGATGACCCACTGTTCCTCTATAATACTGCATCCACTCAGACTGAAGAGAGAAAGAGAAAATGACTCAAATCCATGTTCAGTTCAAATGAATCATTAATAAATGTCATACAGTCACTAATACACCAGCAAAATCATGGAAACTTCATGATATGAACAAACCAAGACAGGAGCATTTGAGGACACTAGTTACAATCCAAGTCTGGATCCGTCCTCACTCCACAAATAAGTGAATTTATCACTGTAGATTAATATATAGGATCAATATAGAAAATAGACAATAGACAATAGAAAAGTATACATTTAAATGGACAGATTTCACATTTTCAACATAAGAGAATCGTATTCATGAATCAATTTATTTTAAGACATTTTAAAGTGTAGTTTATAATCTCTAAATACACATTTTGCTCAATAAATGAAGATTAGTGAAAAGTAGCATTAGTCCAGTATAACTGTAACTCTGTTAGAATAATCTGCTGTTATTGGTTACGCTGCTTTTAGTCTGTTCTCACTTCTGTATTGTTTCAAATCAAAGATTTGTCAGATTTCAGCATATGAAAGTTTCAAATGCTTCAAAGTTTAATGCTCTTTCTACTGATACACATAAGCTGTTAACTAATAATATTTCTGAATCTTTCTTCAGATGGAGAAACACAGAAAGTGCAGCGCTATAAATGATGTGACTTGAGTCCAGTTGTCTTAAACTAAACAGTGAACTTTAATCACACTGTAACTGCTGTACAGTATAATGATACTAACTCTAGTTTCTCCAGATTGAATTGTGGGTTCATCAGTAGATCACTGAGGTTTTTCACTCCTGAATCTCCTGGATAATTCCTGCTCAGGTTCAGCTCTCTCAGGTGTGATGGGTTTGATTTCAGAGCTGAAGTCAGAGCAGAACAACCTTCATCTGTCATATAACAGGAGCTTAACCTACATTAGCAGAGAGAGAGATTTATTTTTATTTTTATTTTGAAAGACTATTATTTACATTAAGCACTTTTCCCAAAAAAAAAAAAAAAAAAAAAAGAAGAGAAAATCAAAAGTTGTAACTATTATTTAATGGACCTGAGATGAAACTAACAATGATCAGTTGTATTTATTAAACTAACATAAAAGTAATACCTTCTGTAACAAATGTAGCTATTGCTCATTCTTAAATTTAGTTAATGCATTATCAATAAATAATGAGAACTTATTATAAAGTGTTACCTGTTGTTCTTTATAATTCTTTTGCACTAAAAAAATCTTCTGTTGTAACACAACTTACCTCAGTATCTCCAATTTACACTTTATATTCATCAGTCCAGTGCAGAGCTGCTTCACTCCTGAATCCTGCAGTTTATTATTGTTCATGTTCAGCTCTTTCAGATTAGTATCTGATCCAAGAACTGTAGCCAGAGCTGAACAGCTTTTGTCTGTTAAGTTACAGTTATTTAACCTACAAATAAATTACAATCACAGAATTAGATGGATTTTTCATATACAAAATATATTTCCCATTATTATTTTTACATAATATATATACACACACATTATATATATATAAGGGCTCGACAATAAGGACTGCTCGATGGCCCGGGGTCAGCGTTGAGACAACCCTTGGGACAGTTGATGGAACTGTCACTTGCCTGATTGGGCCAGTGCTGCATCGTAGGGGTGTGCAACATAGGCCTATATCATATATGAACGATGATATTAGGGTTGGGCGATATGGCAAAAAAAAAAAAAAATCAAATCTCTTTTTTTTTTTTCAGAACGATTGACCGATTCATGATTTCGATCTTCTTTTTTTTTTTTTTTTTTACTGTTTAACTAGTCAACTTAAATTTACTACAATATGATTTAAGTAACATTCTCTTTATTAACAATCTGGTTAAAAAAAAGTTCCATTCCAAGTGCACCACACATGAAGTGACCAACATGGTGTAAATGTAAAACAAATTGTTAAATATCTTTGCAGAAAATATGCAAGAAATATGAAGTCAGATGTTGTACAAACCAGTGTTAATTTTGGCAGCCATTTTTGATTTAGTCTTAGTCTTTATCTTCAGACAAAAATGTTTAGTCTTTTTGTTCGTCAGCAGACTAAGTTTTCTCAGTGTGTTCCGCACCGTCAGCTGAAGGTGGTCCTCCTTGCACTTTTTTGGGCAACATTTCAAATCGGCGCCGGAGCTCGTCGGGCCATCTGATCATTCTGATTGGCTGTTCAGATAGTGCCACCTGCTGGTTCGGAAAGGCATTTCATCTCACGCAGGCCCAGAACTGATGTGCTACTTGGCCATCGGCTGTCTAGCACTGGTTTGGTGTGTCAGGCCAACTTTGGACACAGACGCTGCCGCACAGTCTGCATTCATCGCCACTAGTTCGTCGGCGTCGGCTTGGTGTGTTCTGGCCTTTAGTCTTTCATATTTTAGTCTAGTTTTAGTCGACGAAAAGTCATCACATTTTTACTACATATCCTCTTTCAGTGGTTCTCAAACTTTCTAGAGTGTATGTATATCATGTTATACAGCTGTATGACAGGGGGACTAATTTACACAAATTTTCACCGGGAGATAAAGTGCTTGTATTGCTCCCCACTTCAAGTTCGAAATTACTTGCAAAGTGGCAAGGACCGTTTGAGGTTACACGGCAAGTTGGCCGTTCCGATAGGAGAGGAGCATGTCAAATTTACCACCTCAATCTCCTTAAAAAATGGAATGAGGCAGAATCAGTGATGCTGGCGATGGTGATTAGCGGAGAGGATGATCTTGGGCCAGAGGCGAATATAAAAAACAATCCCTCGCTCTGGCCCCAGGAGGAGACCACTTCTCGTCCTCCCAGCTCACTGATTTGACTAAGTTACAAGCATAATTTGCTGACGTGTTTTCTCCTCACCGGGTCGTACAGACCTCATTCAGCACCACATCGAGACGGAGCCGGGCGTGGTGATTCGCAGCCGGCCGTATAGGTTGCCTGAACACAAGAAAAAGGTAGTTCAGGCGGAATTAGGGGCAATGCTTGAAATGGGAGTAATAGAAGAATCCAGCAGTAACTGGGCGAGCCCGATAGTTTTGGTCCCTAAAACGGTTCGGTTCAGTTCGGTTCTGTGTGGACTATCGCAAGGTGAATGCAGTGTCGAAATTCGACGCGTATCCAATGCCGCAGGTGGACGAATTGCTTGACCGGCTCGGTACGGCTCGATTTTATTCGACACTGGACTTAACAAAGGGATATTGGCAGATCCCCTTGTCGCCATTATCCAAAGAAAAGACAGCTTTCACGACGCCGTTCGGATTACACCAATTCGTTACACTTCCGTTCGGGGTGTTCGGGGCACCGGCTACCTTTCAGCGTCTCATGGATAAAATTTTGCGGCCCCATGGTGCATATGCTGCTGCCTATCTGGATGATATTATTATCTTCAGTAATGATTGGCAGCGGCATATGCAGCATTTGAGGGCCGTCCTGAGATCGCTGAGAGGGGCCGGGCTCACGGCCAACCCGAAGAAGTGTGCAATTGGGCGCGTGGAAGTAAGGTATCTGGGCTTCCACTTGGGGCATGGGCAGGTGCGTCCCCAAATTGATAAGACAGCAGCGATTGCGACCTGTCCGCGCCCCAAGACCAAAAAGGAGGTTAGACAGTTCCTCGGGCTGGCGGGATATTATAGAAGGTTTGTTCCTAATTATTCGGACCTCACCAGCTCGTTGACTGATCTAACTAAAAAGGATGCACCAGATACGGTCCAGTGGACGGAGCTGTGCCAGCAGGCCTTTACCCAGGTGAAGGCTGCTCTATGTAGCGGGCCATTGCTTCACTCTCCTGATTTTTTTCTCCCCTTTGTGTTGCAGACTGACGCGTCGGACAGGGGGCTGGGTGCTAGATAGAGGGGGAGGAACGGCCGGTGCTGTACATTAGCCGTAAGCTCTCTAAGAGAGAAGCTAAGTACTGCAGGCCGGACGGCTCCCCGGCCTGAGTCGAGCAGTGGGGGTATGTGGCGAGGGGGGCATGGTTCAGCGAGGTCTGCAGCAGGAGAAAGCGTCAGGAGAGGCTTGGTAAGTGAGCAGGTTAAATGTAAATCACGAACACCTGTTTCTCATTCCAGTAATTGGCGTGGAGACAGGATAAAACGCCGCGAGAAGCAGGAGTGTGGGAGAGAGAGGGGAACTGCTGACTGAGACGCTGGTCACGACAGCGATACTGGAGTGTAGCCCCTTGGGAATTGTGTATACCAAGACTGGAGTGAAGCCCTTTGTGGATTATTTATTTTGTTGTTGTGCGAAGCACAGTCTTTCTGTTGAACAGTTTTGAGTTGTTGAATAAAGCTCAGTCAGCAGTCAATTGCCGACTCCGTCCTCTTCCTTCCAGACGAACTTTGATCTTACTACAATCAGCCTGCACTTTGGTCCCAGATTTAGTCAGTAAACGAGCAGCGCAATTTAGACACTTTAATTTAAGTAGAAAATCTAGGGCTTGTGTGCATGGTTGCCAGATAGCAAAGATTAATGAAAAACGTGCTCTTTTAACAGAAAAGCTCTGATAGGGAGTTTAAATTCTGGAAATCTGGCAACCTGCTCGTAAAGACAGTCTGTAAATTTATGTCTTTTCTTTCATTCGAAAAAAAACAAAAAGTGATTTCAAAAGAGTGATTTTGGTAAAGTTTTTAGTCTTTTAGCCACATTTCAGTCTCGTCTTTTTTCGCCAACTATATTGCACGTGTAGTTTTAGTCACGTTATCGTTAAATTACAATGGTGTCCTCTCTCATTGTCTCGTCTTAGTCATGGAAAAAAAGGTTGTCAACGAACATTTTGTTACATACAGAAGGGGACGGAGACACAGGTAAAGTGCAAGTAGATGTTTATTGAACAACCAGATGGTGCAGGTAAGTGAATGCAGATATATTTCGTGGTAGATGATGATCGTGGAGCTGATGCTTATCTTGTTTTCCCAGGGATCGTGGATGGCAGGCAGACGTGGAGCTGACGAAACATAGAAACACTCACAGGAGACACAGAGAACACTAGGAGTCTTGGAAAACGCTGGAGACAGGTAAGTAATCGTTAGAGGAGTCCTTGAGGTAAGCATAACAGGTAGGTATGCGTTAACAAGACCGGACAGTGACTGTGTGAGTGAGAGTGTCTCTTGTAGTGCCTGTGATGATGAAGCTGATGCGTGACAGGTGTGGATGATCAGTACTCTTGTGAGGGAGTGCGCTGTGATTGTGTGACTGTGGAGCCTGGCGTGTCTGTGACATTACCCCCCCCCCCCCCCCCCGGTCCGCTCCTGTCCTACTATGGACCACGTCATGGTGGTCGGCCTCTGCCACACGGAACTGGTCTGTTGAGATGACTGACATGGAAATCGTCAAGCAGACTTGGATCGAGTATATCATTCCTGGGAACCCATGACCTCTCTTCGGGACCATACCCCTCCCAGTCCACCAGGTACTCCAGGTGACCACCACGGCGCCGGATAAGCCGTTCCATCATCCACAATGAGAGGAAGGGGGGTTCCTTGGCAGGCTCTGTGGAAGAAGTGACAGAGGGATGGTGAGGCTTTAACAATGAGACATGGAAGGTGGGGTGAATTCTATACTCAGGTGGGAGTTGCAGTTGGTAGGTGACGGGGTTGACTTGTCGGACGATGGTGAAGGGGCCAATGAATCTAGGACTCAGCCTCCTACAGGGCAGGCGCATCCTGATGTCCCGGGTCGACAGCCAGACCTTCTGTCCCGGCTGGTAGTTGGGTGCTTTGGAACGCCGAAGGTCCGCTGTCATCCTGCGCCTGCGTAGGGCTCATTGGAGATGAGCTGAGTCTCAAACCTTCTCGCTCTCCCGGAACCAGTAGTCCACTGCAGGGACATCAGACGGTTCCCCGGTCCAGGGGAAACAGTGGGGGTTGATAGCCGAGTACGCACTGGAAGGGAGTAAGACCAGTGGTGGGTTGACGGTGAGAGTTCTGGGCGTACTCGGCCCAACCCAGAAACTGGTTCCAGGAGTCCTGGTGGCCGTGACAGAAGGTACGCAGGAAACGGCTGATCTCCTGTATCTTCCTCCCCGTCTGCCCGTTCGTTTGGGGATGATAGCCTGAGGAGAGGCTTACGGTCACACCTAGGAGCTTGAAGAAGGATTTCCAGACTCGTGAGGTGAACTGAGATCCACGATCTGATACAATGTCCTCGGGCAGTCCATAGTATCTGAAAACATAGTTGAACATGATCTCAGCGGTATCCATTGTCGTTGGAAGTCCTCGCAGGGGAATTAATCGACAGGACTTAGAGAACCAATCCACTACCACCAGGATACAGGTGCATCCGTTGGAGACTAGAAGATCTGTGATGAAATTCACTCCTAGGTGTGACCAGGGGCGGTTGGGAACGGGCAGAGGTTGGAGTTTCCCGGAGGGAAGATGACGAGGGCTTTTTGAGATGGCACATTCCCTGCACCCTTGCACATACCTCCTGATGTCAGCTTCCATGTTGGGCCACCAGAAGCGTTGTTTGAGCAACGACAGGGTCTCATTGACCCCTGGGTGGCCAGTGCCCAGTGACGAGTGTGATGCATAAATAAGGGGAGTGTGCCGTGTCCGTGGAATGTACTGCAACCCTTGTGGGCAACCCGGCGGGGTGTTGGTGGAGGCATTAGACTCGGGGAGAGTTTCCTCAGACCAGGTGATGGGACTGACAAAGAGTTTCTCGGGGATTATGGGTTCTGGATCGTCGGTACTTTCATCAGGAGCATGAATCCAGGATAGAGCATCTGCTTTGATGTTCTTTGATCCAGGGCGGTAGGAGATGGTAAAGTTAAATCTGGTGAAGAAAAGAGCCCATCTTGCTTGGTGGGAGTTCAATCTTTTAGCATCCCGTAAGTACTCCAGATTCTTATGGTCTGTCAAAACCACGAAAGGATGTTGGGCTCCCTCGAGCCAATGCCTCCACTCCTCTAGGGCGAGCTTGATGGCGAGGAGCTCCCTGTTGCAGATGTCATAATTGACCTCCACCGGGTTGAGTTTGCGGGAGAAGAAGGCACATGGATGGAGTCTATTGGAATTCCCCTGCTGCTGGGAAAGGACCACTCCCACTCCTGTGATCTGGATCAGGGTGAACCAGGAGGGGAGCGGAGATGAACGCTTTCTTGAGGGTCTCGAAGGCTTGAGTGGCAGCTGGAGTCCAGGACAGAGACTTGGGCTTACTCCGCAGCAAATCCGTGAGAGGGGTGGTGATGACACCGAATCTTCTGTAGAAGTTCGCGAAACCCAGGAATCTTTGTAGTTCTTTAACGGAGGTGGGAATGGGCCAGTCCTTTATAGCAGTGACCTTCCTCTCGTCCATGCGGATGCCACTGCGATCGATGTTATATCCCAGGAACTGCACTGAGGGCTGATGGAACGTGCACTTCTCGGCATTGAGAAACAGACGAAATGCCCTCAGGCATTGCAGGACCTCCACAACGTGGCAGCGATGTTTGGCCAAGCTCCGGGAGTAGATCAGAATGTCGTTGATGTAAACCAGAACTGATTTGTGCAGGAACTCCCGGAGCACCTCATGCATAAAATCCTGAAATACGGAGGGGGCGTTGACGAGTCCATACGGCATAACGCAATACTCATAGTGACCGGTAGGGGTCACAAAAGTTGTCTTCCATTCGTCCCCCTCACGTATTTGGATGAGGTTATATGCGCTGCGGAGGTCCAACTTGGTGAACACAGTGCCGCCGCGGAGATGTTACAGCGCAGATGGGACGAGAGGAAGAGGGTATCTGAATTTGACGGTGATTTTATTTAAAGCTCTGTAATCTATGCAGGGCTGCAAGCCTCCGTCCTTCTTCGCCACAAAGAAAAAGCTGGAAGCAGCAGGGGAAGTAGACGGATGTATGTAGCCTTGAGACAGAGCTTCGGTGATGTATTCCTCCATGGCCTTTTCCTCCGGGATGGAAAGTGAGTATATTTTCCCTCTGGGCACTGGCTCACCAGGGATGAGGTCTATTGTGCAGTCCCATGGCCGATGAGGAGGTAGCGTGGAGGTTTTCTTCGGACAGAAGACATCACTGAAGTGGGAGTAACATGCAGGGATGTCCATTGAGCGTTTTTCGAGTGGACTTTTCACAGACGTAACATAGACTTGGATTTCTTCGGAACGTGGGAGACGAAGAAAAGGAAACTCTGGAAAACAGTCATTGAAGCACTGGTTACCCCACTTCAGGATCTCTCCTGTCCTCCAAGAGATGATGGGGTTATGTTGCTCTAACCAGGGGCGCCCTAAGATCACGTCAGCCGTTGAATCTTCCAGAACCAGCAGCTGGATTTCCTCCGTATGAAGAATGCCGATTTGGAGTTGTAGAGGACCGACACTGTAACGTACTTGACGGAGGGGTCTTCCCGTTACCGAGTGGATCTGGTAGATCTTCGGCGGGGCTGTTGCCTTGAGTTGAAGCTGATGGCAGAGGGCTCTGGAGATGAAGTTTCCAGCTGACCCAGAGTCGAGGAGAGCATTAACTGCAAGACAAAAGTCGGCAGCAGTAAGGTTTACAACAATGGTGTGCGGTTTCATCTTATTCAACGTAGGCATGATAACACTCACCATGGGTCGCACGAGGTGAGTGGGGCATTCAGCAATGTAAATTGCCCAGCCCTAGACGATATCTAATTGTTGTTTTAACAATCTGAAATTATCAAAAATGTCCCTCACTTTACAAATAACGAAACAAAATCACACCCATAGAGTGCACGTATTCACTACGTGATGTAGTCTTGTAGGTTAGACGAGTGTGCGTGTGAATTTAGAGTGCATATTTTCACTGAGTGATCTAGTCTATAAAAATTCATTTAGAATGCCACCAAAATTCAAGATAAACAGCAAAAATGCCCCTGTATGTCTTTTATATCTATTTAATTTAATACAGTTAACCATCATCACATGAAAATATGAAGAATATCCGTCATTGAGTCATTGGTCCATGGCAGTCCTTAATGTACCAGCACAATAACACGTGTTTGGATGTTTGGGCCGCGAGTTGGAAAAGGTTGGGAACCACTGATCTATGTATTGCATTACATTATTTTGCCCCCCAAAATTAACCCTCTGGGGTCTGAGGATTTTCGGGGCCCTGGAGAAGTTTTGACATGCCCTGACATTTGTGCTTTTTTCAGTTGTTCATAAACATATTAATGGAAAAAGTGCCATTACACTGTATTCAGCACAAACTAGGCTACAATAATATGTGAGGAACATGTATGTACATGTTTGTGTTTTTGAAGGAATAATATTTATGCGTGGTTATTGAAAAAACAAAAAACTTAAGTCACTGAAATACAGCCAAAAAAATATATTAAATCTGTGTTCACAAGACTTCTGGATACTGAAGTTTGTAGACTAGAGTTTTTGCTTCAAAATGATGCAAAATTATCCTGCCTACTCGTTCATTTATAACAATATATTGATTTAGTTTTTTGTAAGACACTTTTTGTCAAGAAACACAGTATGCGTGGAGGCGTGAATCATCATGAATAATGGGTCATTTACACCTGAGAAGACAAAATAATCGCATAAGGAACCTTTAATGACCTGCATATTAATGAGGCCTTTCAGTCAGGTAGGCTGTGAAAAAACCCTCTGTGATCATGTCTCAAGCTCATCATGGTGCATATCAAACATACAGAAAAAACAGCAATACTGTGAAATTATTACAATTTAAAATAATGGTATTCTATTATATACTTTAAAATACAATGTATTTCTGTGATGCAATGTGTTTGAATAATTTTGTTACCTCTATGGCATTTCATATAGGCTTTTAGCTTAAAAGCATGCCCATTTGGAGAAATATTGATGGATTCTCATATGTTTATGTCAATTTTCTATACAGAGAAGTAATGTTTATGTAATATTTATTGTCATCACTATGAGCGCTGGATACTGTGTTTTCAATTCATACTTGCAGTCGGAGGGTGCTCTGTGCACATTTAGTCCACAAATTAATCTAAAGAAGAACAGGATATTCCAGGAACTAACAAAGGCTTCCAGAGGTCGCTAACCATGGCTTTAACATCCAGATAAACACTTTTCAAGACAATAAATACACGATTGAGACGATGTATACAAGTATTGCCTCAGAATTTGCGTCTGAATAGCGCTGGCTCCTGGCAACCTGACGCACATACATTACATGCACACACCAACGCACTTCAACAGTCACGCCATTCCACACATACATGCAAGTTTTTTTCCCTTTTTCTTTTTTTTGTTTGTTTTGAAGCTTGACTGGCTTAAATGTGAAACCGTTCAAAAGCTTAACTGATGTGTACATTTTCTATGCGAATGGGTTTGCTGTGACAAAGTTATTCCATTCATTCGTGCTTTGAACGTTTGTTTAAATGGGACTGAGACTAAACGTACGCCAATGTATGGGAAATCGCCAGTGGACAAATAGCGTTCCCGCATCCACAGTCAAGTGTTTTTGCACTTTTTGGAGTTGTGTCTTTGCTGTTGTTTTTGTTTCTTATTTCTTGTGTCCTGTTCTTTTGTGGAGGTGTTTGTGAAACGCATAATGTCGCACTGTCTTAACTGTGTAATTTAAGAGTATGTTTGTTATGGTTGGGTATATGATCATATGATCCTTGGTGGGTTTTCTAAAAATAAATTTGCAAATGAATTGATGTTCTGTATGAGTTTAATTCGATTCTGCCCTTTCAAGTTCCCATCATATGTAACGGTGGTTTTTAAATGAGCTATCCAGAGTTAATTTATTGACAGGATTATAGGCCTGTCTGGCGCCCGAACAAATTATTAAATTATATAAAATTATTACTACTTTTTTGAATTGAGGGGCTACCATCGCTACACTACAGAACTAAATCTATTATGAAATTAAGCTTTTAAAATAACATTTTATTGGGAGATATAGTGTAACAACTGATAATATATGTATTTTAAATATTCTGTTATATCCTGGATGAGACAAAAACATGGCTAAACATTAATTGACTTACAGAGCTCTTCTGGAGGTTTTGATGACTGCCGATAATCTAATGAGACACTCGTCTGATTTCTTGAATTTCTGAAGATCAAACTCCTCCAGTTCTTCCTCTGATGTCAGCAACACAAAGACCAAAGCAGACCACTGGGCAGGTGAAAGGTCACCAGATGAGAGACTTCTTTTGCTAAGCTGGGTCTGAATCTCGTTCACCAGAGTTTGGTCGTTCAGTTCATTAAGACAGTAGAACAGATTGATAAGTCTCTCTGCAGGCAGATTATCTTCTAATTTCTGCTTGATGTACTGAACTATTTCCTTGTTGCTCTGGTCATTGTCATCTTGCTGTGTCAACAGACCTCGTAAGAGTCGTCGGTTGGACTGGAGTGACAGACCGAGGAGGAAGCGAAGGAAAAGGTCCAGGTGTCCATTGTCACTCTCGAGCGCCTTGTCCACTGCAGTCTTGAGAAAATCAATCATGATTTTATTTTTGTTTTTCTGTTCTGTAGACTCATGGTCAAACACACTTTTCTTGTTGATGTCTAGAAACAGATGTGCATAAAGGGCTGCAATAAACTCTTGGATGCTCAAGTGAACAAAGCAGTACATGGTACCAAGAGTGATCCCTGTTTCCTCCTTAAAGATCTGGGTACACATGCCTGAGTACACTGATGCCTTATAGACGTCAATACCACAGGCTTCCAGGTCTGTGTCATAGAAGATCACGTTGTTTCTTTCCAGCTGATGAAATGCCAGTTTTCCCAGTGAAAGGATGGCGTCTTTATCCCAGGAAACATCTGCTGTGTATTCTCCATCATACTTTCGGCGGCTCTGCTGGATCTGAAAGCGGAGAAAGTGTGTGTACATTTGTGTCAGAGTCTTGGGAGTATCTTCAGTATTTGATTCCTGCTGTCTTTTAGAGATCTCATCAGCCTGATTGTTTTTCACATCATTAATTCTTTTCTCCTCCAGAATGTTCTGGAGAACAGTGGCTGAAATCCAGCAGAAGACTGGGATGTGGCACATGATAAAGAGACTCTTTGATTGTTTAACATGATCAATGATTGTGTTGGCCTGATTCTGATCCGTGAATCTTTTTTTGAAGTACTCTTCCTTTTGTGCATCATTGAATCCTCGTATCTCTGTCAGCCGGTCAATACAGTCAGGAGGAATCTTACTGGCAGCTGCTGGTCTGGTGGTGATCCAGATGAGAGCAGAAGGAAGCAGATTTCCCTTCATGAAGTTCGTTAGGAGAACATCCAGAGAGGCTGGTGACGATACATCACGCCATGTCTCATTACAATCAAACTTCAGAGGAAGACGACATTCATCCAATCCATCAAGGATGAACAGGACTTTGAATTGATTCCTTCTTGTAAGGTTCAGTCCTTTTGTCTCTGGGAAAAACTGAGTTATAAGGTCCATAAAACTTAGTTTTTCTTTCTCTTTTAAGTTCATCTCTCTGAATGGAAGAGGAAATATGAAGCGGATATCTTGATTTTCTTTTTCTTCAGTCCAATCCAGAACAAACTTTTGCACAGAGACTGATTTTCCAATGCCAGCGACTCCTTTTGTCAGTACAGTTCGGATCTCCTTGTCTTGTTCAGGAGCTTCAAACAATTGTGTGCATTTAACCTGTATCTCTTGAGATTCATGACGCCTGGAAGCAACTTCAATCTGTCTGACTTCATGTTCAGTATTGACCTGTTCACTGCCACCCTGAGTGATATAGAGATCTGTGTAGATGTTATTCAGAAGTGTGGAGTCACCTTGCTTCGCAATTCCTTCAGACACACGTTGATACTTCTTCTTTAGGCCACATTTGAGCTGATTAATGAAGAGCAGCTCATCTAAACACAGGAACAGAAAATAGAAAGTTTTAGTCTTAATTTCCTCTCCTACATTTATAAGTGTCAATCTGACAGATGATCATGAGTCTCTGACCTTCTAGAGCATCAGCAGCTTCATCTTGCTTCATCTCTCTCAGGTAATGTAGTGTGAGATCAAGTGCTGCTGCTTTAGTACTGCATCCATTCTCATTAAAGTCTTTCACAAAGTGTTGTGTGTTCTCTTTTTGTAATAATTTCTTAAACTTTTTCAGTTCGTTCTTCAGAAATGTGATTATTTTGCTCTCAAGATCCTACAGAAGAAGAAAAATAAGATAAAGAACAACACAATTTAACCAGATCCACATCCATATTTGTTTAAAACTATTTATTTAGATATTAAAAATATTTGTAAAAGAAACCAGTTAAAAACCAAACATATCAATTACCTGTCATTTAACACACAAAAAGTACATTGATACATTAATATTTTATTTTATTATTGTCATGATTATCAGCTGGAGTGCCCTAGATAGCCACCAGAGGGCAATCCATCCCAGATTATTGCCTCACCATCATGGACTCCATTCCCCATAATTCTCTGCCTGGACTGATCAACCATGATTGCTCACGCCTGTGTCCCATAACCTCATTAGCCCTGTGTTTCTCTGTCTATATAAACCTGGTTCATTCAGACACTCATCGCTAGGTCTTGCATGTCTGTATGTACTGCACTTCTGAAACCACTGTATCTTGGTTTTCCCCATTTTCTGGTTTTTCTTGGATTGTTTTTGTTTGGACTGCCTGCGATTTGATTAGTCACAGACTAATCACTTTGATTAGTGATGGGAAACCAAGGCTTTCTGAAGCATTTGAGGCTTTCATCAAATTGTGCCAAAAAACGGTTCATTACTCGAAGCTTTTAACACAGTGCCCATTAGCGACATCTGGTGGTCAGACTTGTTTTCTCCACCATATCTAAATCATCGCGGAGCAGATCTATGGTTTGAAAAAGCATGTGACCAAAGCTTCGGAAGTCTGTGACATACCGAATCAGTTTTTATCTAATCTGATGTAATCTCATATAAATTAATTTGTGACAATGAGGCCACAACTCGTGTCATGTGTAACCTGGTCAACGGATTCACATATTGATTAATAATATAAAATATACAATGATGTGATCATAACTGACATGAGTAGTTAAAAAATATTTTGGTTGAGCTGTTTAACCTTTATGTTCTGCTCAGGGTCTCTGAGACCCCAGCAATAAAACATGATTAAATGCATTTTCCTTTATGCATCAGCTGAAGCGCCCATTTTTTTTAAACCAGCTGTCTTGACTTTCCGTTACTGTATGAAGTTTGAAGCTTCAAACGTCATCAATCACGTGGTATTGTCATTTCGATACAAGCATCGGTACAGTGTGTGATACAATAGTGCTTTGAAAACTGCGTCGGAGCATCGAAGCCCCGGTATCAACCTTCCCATCACTAGATTTGACCCTTGCCTGGCTGTTTGACTATGATTGTGGATTACCCTCTAATGAACACTGCATTTGGATCCTCAACCTTCGTGTCCCACAGCAGTTCATTACAATTATAGTATTTTTGCAAGACATGTTCAGTATCCTATTTGTTTGTTATAAACATTTATGAAAATGTGTTTTCCTACCTGGAAGATCTTTCGGAGTTTGCCATTGAAATTCTTGTGTTTCCTGTGAGTCTGAACGTCTGAGTCTAATGCCTCACATTGAATCCTGTTAGTCAATAAAATAAAATACTGCATTTTCAGTCAAAGTATTAGAGAAATATTTGCAAACTTTTTTTTTAAAGAAAGAAAACATTAGCTATGTAAGTTCATGCTGTTAAAGTGTATAAGTATATTGACTTCTGCATTGACAAGTATTTTATTTTAATATGTTTAATAACTGTGCAGCAGTTATGTCAGCACTAAAATTAAAGGTGAATTGCAAAATATATATTTATAATTCAAATAATTACAAACATTTTGCTGAGGCTCACTTTAGGTATTTATAACACTATTTTATGCCAATTGGAACAACATTTGAATGATAAAGTTTCATGTGTCTAAAAACACATGAAATACCTTTTGTTAGTTGTTGGTTTTCTTTCACTGAAGTTTGGTCCTTTCTCTTTTGACCAGTCACTCTTCACAGACACAGAGCTGGACACATGTGAGTCTGATCTTTTACTAATGACACAAAGAGCAGAAAGATAAAACACTTTACTACAGGAAATACTTCAGGTTTCATGTTTAATTAAGACCAGTTTAACACAAATAAATTCCTGATCCGAGACCTGGATAACTGGTCAGATTAAAACAAATTAAATCTCTTGAGTAAATAAACACTGTTGACAGCAGTAACCAGATGATTATCATACAGACTAACATACATAAAATACTAAAACTAAAAATCTCATCTAGTATCTGTAATACTGAATAATTTAACTGTTGAAGATTCATATGCTTTTTTATTGACCGCACAGTAAGCAGGAAGTAACAGAACAGCAGTGATACACTAGATCGCATAGTATAACAGTGACACCTATTGGTAAATTACTATATTACAACACTCCCACTTAATTTACAATAACATTGTCATGTTATAGTAAAGAACATATTACTTTTGACAAAAAATAAAACAAAGAAAAAAAATTCAATAGTGTCAAGATACAATAAACTATACTAACACAAACGTCTCAGGTTACGCATGTAACCATGGTTTCCTGAGAACAGGGAACGAGACTCTGCGCTGAAATCGCACTATAGGGAACGCCACTCGTAACCCGTGTTCGAAATGCCAAGAATCACACAACTCCAATCCTATTGGCCGGCGACAGCCTATGACGTCAAACGGCGTGAACCGTGACGTATAAAGGGAGTGCCCGAGGAAGCAGTCGGACACCTTTTCGTCTTTGAGGGACTGTTCCGCAGGCACCCCGATGCATGACAGGGAAGCGCAGAGTCTCATTCCCTGTTCTCAGGGAACCATGGTTACATGCGTAACCTGAGACGTTCCCTTTCGAAAGGGAACTCAACTCTGCGCTGAAATCGCGCTATGGGGAACGATATACCCACACCGCCGTGCTGAAGGAGAATGCATGCCCAAGAAGTCTGAACAAACGTCCGGTAGTTCCAGGGAAAAACCGGGAGGAACCGGGAGGAACTCTCCAAGGCTGTCAGTGACAGCATTCCCTACAGCCAACAGCCCAAGCTGAGCCTAAAAGAGGCCTTCCGTAAAAGGCCTGCCAAGGCTGCTAGAGGCATCTGAGACCAACGACCCGTGGGAAGTGGTCACTTAAAGGGAATGTGGCCAGGGAACCAGAGGAATCCCGGCCCGTCACTAGGGGGATAAATTCACCCCTGACGCCACCAAGGAGGCCGTACTAATTTAGCGAAAGCCAAACATAGTCTGGGCCTACCTTGTCTGACATACAGAATCTTCAATGCGCGAACTCCAAGAGGAGAGCAGGTAAGAGTGACTGCAAAAGGGCAGTAGCAACTCAAACCCACACGCAGAGATGGGCATCCTGGAGAGCGGAACTCAGCTGAGCGCTATAAACCCTCGTATTGAGGGGAGTAAGACCACTCATCCTAGGATCTACTCAGCTTCTGATAAGCGCTGAGGAGGCTGTGCGCTAGAGAACCCTGGTACAGCGGAGCACAAACCAGCCTAGGGCCAGTCTGAATGGGAGACTTCACAGAAGTCTACAACCAATGACCAGGGAGCTAAGCACAGGGAGCTAAGGACAATCACACAGTCAACCCAGAGGGAAGTACAAAGCTCAACCTAACAGACAGACAGTACTGCAGGCACATAACCATGGAGGCCGAACAAAAGGGGCCTACAACATAGCTGCAAGTTCTACAGAGAACTAATCATCACAATACGAACCCAATCAAACCGGGTGGTATTCAGGATGGCCGATAGGGCCAAAGAACTGAAACAAAGCATGCTGAGCACATGACCAACCAGGTGATTAGGTAGCTGTGAGTGCCCACAAAACAGCCCGTCCAACACAATCCAACGAGCAGTGTACTCGGTAAAAGCACCTTTCTACTCTTTAAGCAAGAGGAGTACAACGTACGCCATCACGTGCTAAAGAAGGCCCCATGGGCCTTTAACCTCAGCAGACACGTGGCATCAGCTCGTGGCAGTGTTATCAAGCTCCAGGCAGAACAAACCGACTACAGAGGAGGTTAATGAGTCAGCCAGAGCCCTGGCCAGCCAGCGACATAAAATTCCTTTTACTGTCTTCAAAAACAATGTAAAAGAAGCGCAAAAGGTACATGCCAGCATGTTCCCAAAGGAGGCCCCGAGGGCCTACCTTTTACACACGGCGTCAGCTAGCGGCCATTAAGAGATGGGCATCCCGGAGAGCAGAATTCAGCTAAGCACTATAAACCCTCGTATTGAGGGGAGTATAATCCGCGCATCCTAGGATCTACTCAGTGGCTGATAAAGCACTGAGGAGGCTGTGCGCTAGAGAACCCTGGTACAGGGGAGCACAAACCAGCCTGGGGCCAGTCTGAACAGGAGACTTCACAGAAGTCTACAACCAATGGCCAGCTTAGGGAGCTAAGCACAATTACGCAGTCAACCCAGGGGGAAGTACGAAGCTCAACCTAACAGACAGACCGTACTGTAGGCCCATAACCATGGAGGCCGAACAAAAGGGGCCTACAACATAGCTACGAGTTCTATAGAGAACTAACATCACAACATGAACCCAACACACCAGGTGGTATTCAGGTGGCCCATAAGGCCAAAGAACTGAAAACAAAGCATGCTGTGCACATGACCAACCAAGTAATTAGGTAGCTGTGAGTGCCCACAAGACAGCCCATCCAACACAATCCGATGAGCAGTGTACTCGGTAAAAGCACCCTTTTACTCTTTAACCCTCAGGGGTCTGAGGATTTTTGGGGCCCTGGAGAAGTTTTGACATGCCCTGACATTTGTGCTTTTTTCAGTTGTTCATAAACATATTAATGGAAAAAGTGTCATTACACTGTATTCAGCACAAACTAGGCTACAATAATATGTGAGGAACATGTATGTACATGTTTGTGTTTTTGAAGGAATAACGTTTATGCGTGGTTATTGAAAAAACAAAAAACTTAAGTCACTGAAATAAGGCCAAAAAATATATATTAAATCTTTGTTCACAAGACTTCTGGGTATTTGAGGTTGTAGACTAGAGTTTTTGCTTCAAAATGAGGTAAAAATTATGCTGCCTGCTTGTTCATATAAAACAATAGAGAGATTTAAATTTTCGAAAACATCTTTGGTCAAGAAACACAGTATGCGTGGAGGCGTGAATCCTCATGTATAATGGGTGATTCTCACCTGAGAAGACAAAAGAATTGCATAAAGAGCTCTAATGAGCTGCATAAATAATGAGCTCTTTCAGTCAGGTAGGCTGTGAAAAAACCTGTGAGACATTGATCATGTCTCAAGCTCATGGTGTATATCAAACATACAGAAAAAACAGCAACACTGTGAAATATTATTACAATTTAAAATAATGGTATTCTATTATATTCTTTAAATTCTAAAATGCCAAGCTCGCTAGTCCATTCTATTCTATTCTGGTGCGCTGATGGCGCTGGCTCCGTGGGCGTGGCCGCATTAGCGGATAATGAGCTGAATCACGGATTTCTGACATGGCTCTCTTTTCATACAGATTACATAAACACAGAATGTTTGTTTTCTATTTGACTTACACAATTTAAAACCTGACATTTCAACGTTTTTTTAGACACAAGTCTAATTTTTTTGTGATTAGTATTCACTAAGTTACAGTTCATTTTCTGAGAACTATCAGATTGGACTTCGTTCAGAGGGAGACGAGAGATCACGCATCATATTTGTTTTCTTTATTTTACAAAAAGCACAACATTTTGTTTTTACTCTGAGTGTACACAAATAAAAGAAAATATTCCACAGATTAAAATGGTGTATAACTCTTAATTGTATGTGCAACATTGACAGAGTATTTTGAGTCTCTTTCACACTGGTTAGAAAAAAAATGCGGTGATCACGCCGGCGTGACCGCCGACCCCAGAGTGTTAAGCAAGAGGAGTACAACGTACGCCAACACGCGCTAAAGAGGGAAAAAGCCTGCATGCTTACAAAGGAGGCCCTCAAGCCTACCCGTCGCACGTGGCGTCAGCTAGCGGCCACTAAAGTTCTAGGAGCAAAACAGAACCAAGTCATAGACAGGGTAGCTATTTAGCTCGACTAGAGCTAAAGGAAACCAAGCTCAAGGCAGCAAATGCATAAAACCAGACCAAAATTGGTTTTAGTACAAAAGCTCACCTCAAGAGGCAAGCCACTTCAGAAATGTACTCAGTAAAAGCACCTTTTACTCTCTAAGCGAGAGGAGTACAAAGCCAAACTCCAGCGTCACACAAAGGAGGCCTGCGAAGGCCTACAACCCGTATACACGCAGCGTCAGCTAGTGGCATCAAGACCCATCCATGGTGATGAGTCGTATAGAAACCCACACAAAGCTGTGCCAATATGCAGACAGAAAGGAGGCCCTGACGGGGGCCTACAACCTCTATGAACACATGGCATCAACCAGTGGTAGCTTCATGACTTGGGCCAGCCCGCAGGCAAGGTACTTGAAAACCCTGGGGTATAAGAAGTACACACTACGCCACAGAACTCAACGAAAGGCCCAACATAGGGCCTACTCGAACAGAGGTGGGCGCGGTCGAAGGCGGCGAGAGTCAAAGACATAACTCAACCATGAGAATGAGTCCAGAAATGACCAACCCGACTGGGTCAACACAGAAGCTACAAAGGAGGCCTGGCAAGGCCTACTACTTTTCGCGCCATGTGGCGCCAGCCCGTGGTCATAACAGGGCCCAAGCTCAAGGGGGCAGGTCTAGATCCTACACGATAAGTGGGGAACTAACTTACCAAACCTGAGCTCAAACCTGCACATTCCAACAGGCAATGTACCTCGGTACATAAAAATGCTATCACGGTCTGAGGAAGGCCGAACAGGCCTATTACCTCAGACAACGTGAGCAAAAGCCTGAGGCAGTGCAACAAATACGTGGGCAAACTCGTGATCATAACCAACAGCGCCTAACACAAGCTGTGATAAGAAAGAGGCCACAATAAAGGGCCAACAATCTAACAGCAAATGCAAGACAGCTGCTGTGGTCACGATCGACTGAGAGTTAACAGAGATAGCTATTTAACCAGAATAAGACTCTCTACACTCAACCAGAGTGTGCAATCCAACAGGTGATGCACTCAGTGAAACACATACCCTAACCGAGGAGTACAACAAAACACCATGTTCATAGATAGAGGCTAATCATAGCCTGCTATCACAGAAACAGGTGTTAACTTGTGGCAGCACATGAGTAAGCTCACATATGTATGTAGGGCTAAAGCTTAGAACCCAAAGCAAACATGAATGCTTTGTAATACATGCCATCCAGACAGGATAAATGTTTCACAGAACAGAACTGGAATCTGTAATGAACCCTAGAGAACGAAAGCTAGAATATTTAGCATCGTAATCTGAAACTTGAATATAATTCAAGGGGCTCATATGAAGACATTATAGGCATGACAAAAAGTTCTAAAAAGTGGGGCCTAGCAGCACTGCATAACTCATCTTCTCGAAGATAAGGGCCTACCACCTGGGAAAAACAGCACCAGGAAGGCTAATAACAGCCTATAACCTTAGCTGTTAACCTCAGCCATAGCACCTACATTTTCACATCGAAAGGGAAATGGGCATGCGGCCCACAACTCCCTCAGGAGGAGGCCAGAACTAGGAACTATACAACCTCACAGGGATAGTAATAATAAGGGTGATGTAACAAACAAACACCTAAACCTAGCTTTAGCCTAGCCGCTAGCTAAGGCCTACTGGGCCAAGCAAGGCTTGGGCTTCATTTTGAAACCTTCAAATATGAGGAGAAAATGAAGCACTGCAAGCAAACAGTGTCAGGCGGCCAATAAGCCGTCCTGTACACAAATAACTGAAGCGACGAGTGCTAACTCAAACCAAACTAAAGTATTAGCTGAGAAGCTACTCTAACATAGGAGGCTACAAAATAGCGGCCATAATGCTGCCTGCATATTTTGAAAATTAGCCAACCTAATGCTACAGTTATTTTGCCCAAAAGAACCCCTTCTAACTATACTGACTACATGCTCAGGAAAGCTATACAGGAAAAACAAGGTCTACACTTTTTATAAACATAAAAATATAGACCCAGCTTACCTTCCTGCAGCTCGCAGAACGAAGATTTTCCCTCCTTATTAATGCATGAAGAAGGATGAAATCAAAAGTTCTTTTAAGCCTAAAAGCACTTTCACTATCAAGCCAGAAGGCGGCCTTTAGTAAAAATATTATCAAAAGGCCAGCCGACAGCCTAACTGTAAAAGAAGCAGCTGAGCATATATATATATGGGAGGTGAAATAAGAAGAAGAGGAGAGGGTAGATATAAATCGCTCTTTAAACAGCTGGGGGATCGATTATAAACGCAACAGTGTTTACAATTGATCACCCATCTCACTCTCGCTTCTTCCTCCTCCCGTCTGTCTGGCTCAGATCCAAATCTGAATGCCCTCCCGATCTCAAACGCGGAGATCAGGAGAGAATGGAAAGTCTATGGGAGCCGCAACATTCATGGACAGAAAGGAACCGTCGAGCCGTCGCTCGTGGCCCCTTTCTTAACGCGCTCACACGGCAGCTGCAGCCCGCCGAAAAGCGCGTCCCAAAAACACAGCAGCTCACATACCCAGCAGCCAGAGGAGCGCTCACTATCGGACGCGGTGACATCAAATGCGGACGTCACCATCATCCAAATCACAACCTCGTCAGCCCTGGGGAAGCCGAGAGAAATATAATTCTTCTCAGACTTCCCAACGAGCTTATCTGCGAGCCCTATACTTGCAGCCGCCGTATTGCCTCAGCACACACGGGGTTACAAAAACCAGGCACAGATGCAGACACCTCCTCCCTCAGGAAGAGTGTCAAATGAGAACGGAGTGTCGCAACAGGATAGACACTCACAGTGAATAGACAAACACACATAGATGCCGCCCTCAAGCATCGTCTATGCGTTCGCTCCTCTCCAGACAGAAAAATGCCAGAAACGTGTAAATCAAGTGTCAAACCCCTGGGACAAGGATGAACACATCCTCCTGGACGTTTGCAGATATAAAGGAGTAATTTCCTACCGGAGTTTGTGAAACAATGGCACGAACAAAACAGTCCCGAAAAGACGAGAAGATGTCCGACTGCTTCCTCGAGCATTCCCTTTATACGTCAAGGTTCACACCGTTCGACGTCATAGGCTGTCGCCGGCCAATAGGATTGGAGTTGTGTGATTCTTGGCATTTCGAACACGAGTCACGAGTGGCATTCCCCATAGCGCGATTTCAGCGCAGAGTTGAGTTCCCTTTCGAAAGGGAACTAGTAATATCTTTTTCTTCTTTGTCCCTTTTTGCCATGTTAACACTAAACACAGTCTAGCCTCTTTAGTGTTAGACTAAACAGTTCTATCTCACTTCTAAGATACTCAAACCTCTGTTTTACCAATGGCTTGGTCAAGATATCTGCCTTCATGTTATGTGTAGGACAGTATTGCACTTGCATTTGATTGTAATGATAGCGAATGTATGTGTGCTTAGTTCTTGAATGATCAGCTGGAATCTTTGCAATTGCAATAGCTCCTTGGTTGTCCTCCAGGATCACCACTGGCGTAGCATCCATTCCAAGATCACTCAGTAGTTGTCTAAGCCAGACACATTCTTGAGATGCTTGGTTAAGTGCAACATACTCAGCTTCCGCTGTCGAAAGAGCAACAGTTGATTGTTTCTTGCTGAGCCAGCTCACGGCTCCTCCACTCAGTAGAAACACATTACCGGTTGTTGAGCGACGATCGTCCTGATCTCCAGCCCGATCAAGGTTCCAGATTCTGACTGCTCATACTTGAGAGCGAGTTTTGTCGTACCCTTCAAGTACCGTAGTATCCTCTTCACAGCCGTCAGATGCGCAGTACTTGGATTTGCATTGAACTTTGATACAACACTCACTGCTTGTGCTATGTCAGGACGTGTTGCCATAGCAGCATACAGTAAGCTACCTACCATAGATTTTTTTTCAGCATCTGATTCACATCAGCTGGGGTTGCAACGGGGTTAGCATCATGCATGTCATACTTTTGAAGAATTGCTTCAATGTAATGCTTCTGATGAAGAAACATACATTTCTTCTCCTTGTCTTGGATGACAGAGATACCCAAGATATAGGAAAGTTCTCCCACGTCCTTCATCTTGTAGCGCTTCTTAAGAGCAAGTTTCAGCTCTTCCATATTTTCCATCGACTCTGTGATTAGTATCAGATCATCAACGTACACAGCTAATATCTCCAGCTCCTGTCGAGGTCTTACAAACACACATGGGTCGGATGTACTCTGATTGAAGCCAATGTTCTTCATGAAATCTGTAAAAGTTTTGCTCCAGCAGCGAGGAGATTGCTTCAGCCCGTATATTGACTTCTTCAGTTTGCATACCAAAGTTTCCTCTCCTGATTTGATGTATCCCTCTGGTTGTTCCATGTAGATTTCCTCACCCAGATGTCCATTCAGGAACGCAGTTACTACATCCATCTGATGTACATGTAGATTATTCTGAACAGCGAAAGACAGTAATGTACGAATTGAGTTAAATCTTACCACGGGTGAAAAAGTCTCATCGTAGTCAGCACCAGGGGTGGATCTACCGGGGTGGCAACTGCCACCCTAAGAAAAAGTTTTGCCACCCCATCTGCCACCCCAAAATGATCACAGAAAATGTAGCCTAAGCAGTGTTTCAAGTACTGCTTTTCAGTGGCGCTTCAATGTGATGAGCTAAAAAAGTCAGCGTAACGCAAAGCAATGGCAAGAAAACATGTCTTTCAATAAACTGCATGATGGTTGCACGCGCACGCAGCGCGCCCAGTGTAATCAGCTTCATTAACAAATGATTCTTATGAACCGGTTCTTTGAGAGTCAAAAACACAGCGCAGCCAAGTTCACTTACGATTTTTCCCATATTTGTACGTGAATCGGAAAATTACTGCCTCCCAGCTAGCTCAGAAGTCCTGTGAGAAACGTAATCCCATCCAAATATGTCTGAGATTCATTATCGTATTTTTTTGGCGTGCTGATCCACCGTCCGCTCCATTTTCATCATGGATAAAGGTTTTGTGGCATCCGACGAAACAATAACATGAAATCAATAAGAAGATCCCGATCACAGAAAATAACAGCAGAGTTAGGTAAGAATCTAAATGTATTTTAGCTTTTCTCGATTGCTGACACAATAAGTGATTCAGTTGGCCCAGTTTCCCAAACCATTCGTTCAGTTCTCAAAACAAAGACACGTTTCTCAAAGCGTTTAACAATGACTACATTTGGTTGCAAAACTGATGACACACACCAGTCAAAATCTAAAAGAGAGCTGAATGAATAATTTACAGGGGTTTTAAACTTACAAATACAGTATAATAATTACTGTACACAGTTGTCACGGTGCACACAAGAACAAGATGTTAGGATCCAGTTGCAGCATTTATTGGTAAATCCAAAAACGTAAATCCAAAGACAGGCAAGGGTCAAACTCCACGTAATAAGTCCACAAAACAAAAAGCCAGGAATACAACGTGCATGTAACAAACACAACGAACCAACAAACAAGAAAGAAACAACTGAGACTAAATAGACAGAAACTAATGAGCAAACACAAAACAGCTGGGTGCAATGAAATGAGGATAATGAGTCCAGGAGGTGAATATGGGTAATGTAGTCTGAGGTGAAAAATAGTCCTTGTTGGAGTGCCCTCTGGTGGCTAAACAGGGCACTCCAACTCATGATCATGACAACAGTAGCTACCAGTACTTTAGATGAGCGAAATTTCACTATTCTATGTACAGTAAACTGTAGCACATTGTACAACCTCATTGTTGTGATTGTCAGCTTTCTTTGTATCCATTTGTTATGTGTTTCCTACTGTATTTTTGTAGAACTGAAAAATGACTGCCTAGGGATATAATCTTGTGTCAGAAGACCAATACACTGCTATAGTACTGTATATACTGTAATGAAATTTAGCCAAATGTGCAGAGGATGCTGAATTTACTTTTACTGTAATTGACAGTATACTGTATTGTGGTGCATACCAAGTTCATACATATTTTTCTCATGCTTTTCATCTACTGCAAGATCAATTTATAAAAGTAAAATGAAAAAAAGAAAAAAAAATCCTTCCAAAAGTTCAGTGCTGTGTTTTACTGTATCTGCATCTGCAAATATATTTTTGTATAGTGTAGTAGACATTGAGCTACAAAATAATTCCTGAATCCCAGTAAGAGGTATATTTGTTACAGTGTTACATGATCTCACTAGTGTTCGCTGGGCAGTGCAGTAGTGTGTATTTGTTAAGTTTTGTGTGTCATCTGAGGCCAAAGTTTGATTTTGTCAGACAAGAATACGTTTTTGACTAGAACATTTTATTTTGACCTAGAAGTTTGAGGTTTGTACAAGTTGGTGTATTTTGAGATTGCGTTTATAGTTGTGAGAAAATGTTGAAATGTTTCATGAATTGTGCGTTAGCAATCAAGAAAAACCATAACTATACTGAAAATTTTGAAAGACAAATTTATGTTGGTTAAAGTCTTGTTTAAAAAATGCAAACTTTGGTAATTTAGGCCAGAATATAGATGATCTGGGTGATTGCTAAAGTGTTGCTAGGTGGTTGCTAGGAGATTCTGGGTGGCTGCTAGGCTCTTGCTGTGCAGTTGCTGATGTGTTGCTAGAGTATGTGGTTGATAGGGTGTTCTGGGTGAACACACACAGACATTCCCACTTCTGTTAATAACAGAAACTAAAAAATTGTTTTGTTGCTCTTTAACTTGCACTAAAACGTGATTTATACCGTTGAAGCCTGTGTAATATTAATAAAATTGCTCATCTCCTTTAGTGATACAAGCTCAGACTCATTTAGAATCTGTTGATGTTTTTCATATAGTGTTTTTACTTGGTGCCATGAAGGATATTGAAATTTTTTTTTTTTTTTTTTTTTTTTTTTAATTTTAAACAGTATATAGATGACTACTTTGTAGTAATGCAATGTTTGTGGACACAATTGTGTATGTCAGGCCATAAATCTCCAAAAACTATGCATGGGCACTTGCTTAGGTGTTGCCACCCCTCATAGACCTCATGCCACCCCTTTGCCACCCTATAAATAATTTTCTAGATCCGCCCCTGTCCAGTAGTGTTTAAAATGATTGTGTGAAAACAGACGCAGTCTTACCTCTGTTTCTCTGAGAGACTCATCTTAGAGAGAGAGTCCTTTCCTCGCTCCTCTGACATTACTGCAGATAAACTGACACTGAAAACAGCTCAGCTCTGGTGTCTCTGTGTCGCTGAAGACCATCAGATGCTCAGCATGACCTGGACATGACAATGAGTGACTGAGATTAATATCAGGATACTTCAGAGGGAGAAATGATGAGGAAAAATAACAACTAATAATGAATGTTAAGTTACAACTATGCTAAATATTAATATTATTATTTTTATGTCTTCAAAGTGACAATAAACTGTCATTCAATTTTTCATTGGTTTTGGTGAGAAACAGCCACAGTGGATGTTCTTTTTAACATTTTAAACACTAGATCACAAAGAGATCCTGATGCTTTCTAATGATCGATAACAAAAAATGAATGCAATGACCAATCAGATGTGTTTAGTCAGAATCTGCTCAACACTGATCAAAATGATGGAGCTTTTTTCCTGTGTGTGTGGAACACCCAAGTGTGATGCACAAGTCCTGTAAAGTGAAACCAAAGTGTCTCTATCGCCCCCAGGTGGTTGGTCCCAGTATAGGTCATAAACCCTGCCCTCTTCATGTAATCTAAAGACAAACTAAACAATTAAATTACACTTCAAATATTTTTTTTCCAAAGATGTTTTCTCTTATGTAGTTTTTGTCATGGTGATGTATCTTCAAGTGTTTGTTTTTTAAATAAGTTTGGTTTTAGTAAGGTATTTGATGCTATAAAAACGTGGGTGTGACGTCATGATTGACAGCTGTGATTGACAGCGTCTCTGAGCGAAGTAGTCACTGAGGCACCAACTGACTTTTTTCTGGATTTTCAGATTTTAACTTTAATTTCAACATTTCCATAACTGTTTATTTCACACTGCCATAATGAGTTGTTCTGCAGTAAACTGTACTAAACGATTCTGCGAGAGTGTGGGCGGGGCCTTGATAGTGCGCGGCTCTACTTCATGCTAACTACTGCGCAGACTCAGGTCCCAAATCAGCACAAGATGTCAGTACTCTATTGGGACATTGGCAGCTTCACTTTTCTACCATGGAAGAGAATGGAGATGCGTCGTCCATATTTTTTTATTCTATGGGATGACCATGTTCGTCTACCACCACTGAAGATCATTTCTGACCCAGGAAAAACCCTGTACATGAAAGTCAAACTGCAACATTGGGAAAAGCAAGTGCAAAATGTGGAAATAAGAGCGAAGGGGAAAACAGCACAAGCATTCAAAAAATGAAAATATGAGCAGCAATATCACTTTAAATGTGTTTAAAGTTTTGTTTTTGTGTTTATTTTTGATAGACGCTTTTTTTTTCAGTTTTGTGCGATATATTTCTAAATGCATTTTGAAATTTTTGATTCATACATTTTTTTTTTTATATATATATATACTCATATACTCACCCAAGAAAGCTGGATTTCTCTGATCTATGTGCACTTCAAGACATTTGAAAGCCAAAATACTGAATAATAATAGCTTTAAAACCATGTTAGGCAGGTGGCTCTGCCACCCCAGAATTATCACAGAATAAAATATAAATGTTAGCAGTGTTTCAAGTACTGCTTTTCAGCAGCGGCGCTTCAATGTGATAACCTAAAAAAGACATCGTATCTCAAAATAATGTCAAGAAAAACGCGTCTTTCAAAAAACTGTGCATGATGGTTGCATACAGTGTGCCCAGTGTAGTCAGCTTCATTAACAAATGACTCTTATGAACCGGTTCTTTCTGAGTTCAAAACACAATGCAGCCAAGTTCCCTTACAAACTGTTTTTCCAATTGTTCGTGAATCAGAAAATTACTGCTTCCCGGCTAACTCAGAAGTCCTCTGAGAAATGTAATCCTATCCGAATATGTCTGAGATTCATTTCGTAATATTTTGGGAGCTGATTCTCTGACCGCTCACTCCACTTTCATCACAGATAAAGGGTTTTTTTGCCATCCGAAGAAACAATAACATGAAATCAATAAGAAGATCCCGATCACAGAAAATAATAGCAGAGTTAGGTAAGAATCTAAATGTATTTTATTTTTCTCGATTGCTAACACAAGTGATTCAGTTGGCCCAGTTTCCCAAACCATCAGTTCTCAAAATGTTTAACAATGACAAATATATCAAAACTGATGACACTCCAATGGAAATCTAAGAGATAGCTGAAAGAATCATTTACAGGGTTTTAAAGTTAAGTTACACATACAGTATAATTACAGTACAAAGTACCACTTCTTTAGATAAGGGAATTTACTTTTTTACTGCACTGTAATTGACAGTATACTGTATTGTGGTGCATACCAAGTTCATATACATAGTTTTCTTATGCTTTTCATCTACTGCAAGATCAATTTACAATAGTAAAATTATTTTTTTCCCCCAAAAGTTCATTGCTTTATTTTACAGCATCTGTAAATGTATTTTTGTATAGTGTAGTAGACATTGAGCTGCAAAATGAATCCTGAATCCCAATAAGGCTTTTGTTACAGTGTTATATGATCTCACTAGTGTTCACTGGGCAGTGCAGTAGTCTGTGTATTTGTTATGTTTTGTGTGTCATCTGATGCCAAATTTTGATTTTGTCAGAAGAGAATAGGTTTTTGACTAGAACATTTTATTTTGACCTGGAAGTTTGAGGTTTGTGCAAGTTGAGATATTGTGTTTATAATTGTGAGAAAATGTTGAATTGTTTCATGAATTGTGCGTTAGCAATCAAGAAAAACAATAACTAGATTGAAAAGTTTGAAAGACAAATTTATGCTGGCAAATTGTCATAAAGCTAACTTAAAGTCTTGTTTAAAAAAGTAAATAGTTTGGTGAGTTAGGCCAGAATTCTGGGTGGTTGCTAAAGTGTTGTTAGGTGGTTGCTAGGAGATTCTGGGTGGTTGCTAGGCTCTTGCTGTGCAGTTGCTGGGGTGTTGCTAGTATGTGGTTGATGGGGTGTTCTGGTGAACACACAAACATTCCCATCTCTGTTAATAACACAAACTCAAAAATTGACTTATACCATTGAAGCAGCCTGTGTAATATGAATAAAACTCCTTTTGTGACACAAGCTCGACCTCGTTCAGAATCTGTTGATGTTTTTCATATAGTGTCTTGACTTGGTGCCATGATGGATATTGAAATCTTTATATTTATTTTTAATTTTAAACAGTATAGATGAATACTTTCTGGTAATGCAACATTTGTGAACACAGTTGTGTATGTCAGGCCATAAATCTCTAAATACTAGGCATGGTTGCTTGCTTTGGTGCTGCCACCCCTCAGACCTCATGCCACCCCTTTGACACCCTATAAATGATTTTCCAGATCCACCCCTGCATGTCAGTGGACAGTAGATTATTATACCTGTTCTCTCCTCCTCTCCATCACTCTTTCTTTTTCTCTCAGTCTTCTTATCTTGCTCTGTCTCTTCCCCTCCTAAAGCTGAGCTTTGACTGACAGACTCATTTTCATCTGTGAAGAAAGTAAACATGATATTCATATGTTTTATTAATCATTTTCTTAGACACGTTCATTTACTGAAGGCTACAAGCTAGGTAACAGTTTAATAAATTAATTCACAATATGTGCACATTCATTATTAATCTTATGCCTAATATGATGAAAACGGCTTCATTAATGTTTATTGTCCCTCACATTAGTTAATTACATGAATCAGGTAAATTATATAGGCAATTAAAATGGCAAAATTAGACAAAAGTTCATTAGTTTGCATCCCTGGTTATTTTTGTTGGGAGTTTAACATTTCTATCCTAAAACAGCTGTCAAATATGAAATGTTTAGTTTATCTCATCTTATCTCGCACTTTATGACCGTTAACCGAAGCGTCGCTGGAATTCCCGCTCAACAGCTTCTGTGATCATAAACTCCGCCTACTTTGATTTGATTGGTCATCTCAAATATTCTGACAGTGACATCAGACCGCTGTTATTAATTTCTATAAAATTAATGTCCATAAAACTGTTTGTTTTAGTAATTTCTGGCTGTTTCTTGATCGTTTGTTATTCTTTTACAACAGGTATAAGTTATAACTTATGTTAGGCTATAACTAAACATATCATGTTAATAATCATAATCATAATTACACACAACTCACACAAACTCATATGAAATCTGTTCATATTCCTCAAATAACTGTAATGGTGTCAGTATTAAAGCTTACTTCAGTAGTACAGACGGTCTTGTCCTGCAGGAACAGAATCCAGAAGTCTCTGAAACACTTTCAGTTTGAGACTCACCTGTGCTCCTGTTTGTCACGTGGTGCGAATCGATCTTTGATCAGATCAGTCTATTTTATCTGAAGACTGTTAATGTTTAACAGCGATCTGAAGTATGTATGGACACTTTACTATCCTATGAGGCATGGGAGAGGATTTTTTATTAAGGATATACACAAGTAAATACACATGTAAACAACTCACAACAGATGTTATATCACATGAGATATCACATCAGGGACAGTAATTCTATCTTTCTGAAAGAGTGTCTAATCTTCATTTTCCTGAGAGAAAGACTGGACAAAAGAAAACATTCTCTATTGCCGTTTCACAGGGTTGTGTCAAAGAGATAAATGAGTGTAAAGATTCAATTGAGTTTTTAAAAAGTGCAACAGGTGAGGAGAGATAAGTCTCTTTAGAGCCAGGAATTAAACTCTTTCTTGGCGATTACAGGATTAAAGTTTGATCTCTCGCATTGTTGTCTTTGCAAATAATTACACCCAAAAAACTTAAGACTTAACAGGATTATTGTACAGGGATGAGGCAGAACAAGACTTTATGGGAAGCAGTTCACATTTATCAAAATTCAAAGTTAGACCAGAAGATTTAGAGGAAACTTTGATACAATCAAAAGTGATAGAGATCTGCAAATCATCTTTTAGAAAGTGTTGTGTCATCAGCTAATTGACTTATGAGAATATTTTACCAGCTATATTAATCCCTTGTAAATAACTATTCAACAAAAAGAGGTGAGGAGTTGAGGCGAACCCCTCTGAACAAGCCAAACCTTGGAGAGGTTCCAGAAAGAAAAATTTAGATCGATAGATAGAGTATTTTGGGTGAACTATCCTTTAACTTAATCTTGTCCTGACCGCTCCTCTGCTCCTGTCAGGTCACTGATGGTCAGTGATGTCTCTGCTGGTGTTCTCCGTGCCTCTGCTCCCGGTTGTGGCCGTGATGACGGCTCTTTTCCGCTCAGCGCTGTCGGCCCTGTGCCGTCAGGTGTATTCTGGCATACTGAAGCTTTCGCACAGGAAGGTCTGTGTCAGCTCAACTTGTAACGGCCACCTAAATTATGTTGAATACTGTTCAAGACATTAATGTTGATGTGCCTTTAAGATAACTTCTTCTATGGCGTACGTTGTAGTGTGCACGCTGTTCTTATGTGAGCGCGCACGCACAGAGTTGATAGAGAATGCTTGTGTGACGAGAGAGATGACTGCTCTACTGCTGACTGATGTTACAGTTTAATAATGTTACTTTTCCACTTTGATTCGTAGCGTTTATCAGAGTGCTTTTCTTTTTCCTGTTTACCCTCGCTCTTTTGCATGTATGTGAAGAGTGTGCTATACTGTACGAACCATCTATAAAGACTCGTGGGACTACCAGTGCATTTGCCCCGGGTTTTTCTTCTCGCCTCCTGTTTTCTCATTTTCATCTGGGCAGACTTCAAACCCTCTGGTAGACGTTACAAACTCACGCCTCTGTCTTCTCCAACTGCAACCACGGACAAACTCAGAGTGTTCTGCTGACCTTTGACCTCTACTCCACCACACACGCCTCCTCCAACATTGGTCCTCAGAAAGGTCAGGCACTGGAGTCTGTTAATGCTTTATTTCATCAAGCTCTTGAACAGATAATATTCCTCTAATCTTCTACTCATCTCTTCTTCACCCTCTCACACTGGGAATGATGATCTGGATCTGGTTCTAATGGATCATGACCCTGAGCTTTACCTTCAAGACCTGCTGGCCTTACAGAGAGGAAATCTGCTCTCTACCTCCTGTGTTGTGTTGATCAACAGAGCTCTGACGCCTGGAGCTCCAGACCTTCTGGAGTACATGACAGCCAGACAGCAGAGCTTCAGCGTGGGCAGACAACTCCATGGACTGATGGAGATACGCTGCCATACAGGAATGAGTCCTCAAACCCACAACTGAGTTCACATTTCAGCACTTCTACTTCCATCGGCACAAAGGTGTAAATAGTACCTGAAAACCATACTTGATTAAAAGTACTGATTTCTTACATCGAAAATGACTCCACTACAAGTTACAAGTAACCAATTCCAATACGACTTGAGTAAAAGTCTTAAAGTATTTGATTTTAACAGTACTTAAGTATTTTACTCATGCTGAATGTAGGCTCAGAGATACACTAGTCCTGAGAGACATAACAGTGAAAATAAGAAACAATTGATTTGTAAGATGAGAAATAAAATAAAAATAAAACTGGACACCTCAATGTTACAATAAATCAAGGTCGACACAACAACCTTTTAAATGTCTACAAACTCTCAAGTCTCAGCTGAGCTCAAGTGCACAGAAAGGTCACAAGTAAACCAAGATCCTTCAAAACGGTCTTGTCAATATAGCGGATAAATAAGTAAAGCGGATGTTAAGTAAAATTGTATAGTCAAAGTCTACTGTATGTGCTCGTTTGACCCTCATCACCAGTGCAGTCATTTCCTCATCTAATAAATCAAACACCTGCGATCAGAAACTACCTGCTAATGCACTCACATTCACGTAAAGTATCATTGTTGACAAGTTTTGGTGAATAAAGGCAAAATGCACAAGATATAGTACCTTCAATACCCTTAGATGGCGATATCGCTGCTGCAGAAAAAGTGAGCTGTCATGAAAAATGTAATCTGTAATTGCATTACTCATCACAAATGTAGTGGAGTAAAAAGTACATTTACTTGCTCAAATGTAGTCAAGTAGAGAGTAAAAGTTGCTAATATCTTTGATACTCAATACAACTACAAAGTAGAAAAAAAGATACTTAAGTACAGTAACTAATTACATTTACTTAAATACTTTACACCTCTGCATCGTCCCAAAGTCAGTGGGTTTCTGGTTAAATCCTGAAATAACGTGTTTAACACAAGTTCAAGATATTTTCACGGTTTAATCTGTCAAACAGGAAAACTCCTCTCATTCTGTAACGAAGCGGGAAACAGGTTCGAATCCAAATGCAGCTTTTATTAGATACGAGTGTAGTCGTACAGGCCAGGTCAAAACAGGGACAGACAGGAACAACAAGGGACAGACAGAATCGTGGTCACAGTACAGGCAGAAGTCGAGGCAGGCAGATATCACTCACAGTCCAGGTAACAATAAACAGTCCAAAAGGTAGGCGGCAGAGAATCATAGACGAGAGGCAGACAGGATCAGAGGCAGGCAGGCAGGCAGGCAGGCAGGCAGGCAATACAGGATAATAACGCTCAGGGTTGTACACAAGGTGAAACAAGACTTCGCAATGATGTGTGGTGAATGAGACTCTTTTATAGTCCGGTTAATGTACTGCAGCTGGGTGTGGTGATTAGTTATTAGTGTGGAGTGTGTGCAGGTGACTGGCAGGGAGAATTATGGGAATTAGAGTCCGGGAAGTGACAGGAATCGTGACACATCCACTCACCATAATTATTATATGCTTGTTTATTTAATTTTGTCTTCTGATATGATCTTACATCTTCCTAGTCGAGTCTCAGGACTAAAGTGATGTTAATTCTGTTCAACTAATGTTTATTGCCCTAATGTTGTACTTTAGTTTGAAAGTGTTCAACATATAAATGAAATGAATAAAAATCTACTCTCTACCCTTTTGTCAAGTCAAGTCAAGTCACCTTTATTTATATAGCGCTTTTTACAATGCAAATTGTGTCAAAGCAGCTTTACATTGATAACTGGTACATAATTTGGCTGCACAGCAGCTCTTAAATAATAGTGTCAATGCAGGCAGATCAGAAGCACTGTTGAATAAATGTCAAGAATACTATTGAATATCAAATAGTATTCAATACCAACTAAGCAAGCCAAAGGCGACAGCGGCAAGGAACCCAAACTCCAACAGGTGACATCAGGTGGCAAATAGGTGTTAAAATGGAGAAAAAAAAAAACCTTGGGTGAAACCAGGCTTAGTCGGGGGGCCAGTTCTCCTCTGGCAAACAGTGCTTTGTTACAATCAGGTTGCTATCATAAGTCTGATATGATCGCAACAATCAAAGTATTTATTTCAGTTCCATCCAGTTGAGGATCATATTCATCACGCCGGTATGGACGGTCTGTTGAGGAACTGTGCTACTGGCTGTTGTGTCGATGAGGCCTTCAGAATGGATGATCCAGTTGACTCGATCTCTGCTGATACTTCAGATCTCTGCTGATACTTTCTTTTGTCAAGAAATTATATCTACAATTAATAATTTAAGTGAAAATGTTAGAGTTATATACTTATAGAGATAAATGGGAATATTTAAAATATAAGGTATGTTAGATCTCCATATCATATGATAAATGATTAGATGGAGGAAAAAAAGATTTGGAAATCATTGAAGAAACAGTTTTTGAGAAGAATCGCTCCACCTGGAGAAGTGGGCAGACGTTTTCTTTATAACAGTTTTCTATGGGAGGAAAACACTTAAAGGGCACCTATTATGCAAAATTCACTTTTACATGGTGTTTGACCATAAATGTGTGTTGGCAGTGTGTGAGCAAAACCACCCTAGAATGAGAAAAATCCACCCAGTGTTTTTTTTTACAATCTCACTAATTCATAAGCACTGTCTCAGAACGCCCTGTTCTAAGATTGCTCTCATTGTGACGTAGAATTGCGCTAAGCCCCACCCACGTGGTTTGATTGACAATCTGGTTTTGGCATAGACCCCGCCCTCGGTGATCTGTCAACCATCCTCTATTGTTTCAACGACAGCCGGTAATGTTTCCTAAGAAACATAAGTGTTCTGTTGTGGGATGTAATAATGAACATAGTAGTTTTCACTTACTTCCGACATCAGAGCCACTGAAAACGCAGTGGATGGATTTTATTTACGAAGGAAACGCGCCACTCAAAATTCCAAAATACGTTTATGTTTGCGCGAATCATTTTTTGACAGACTGTTTTGAGAACGAGGGTCAATTCAAAGCAGGTCTTGCTTCAAAGTTAATCCTCAAGTGTGGATCGTTGCCTACTGTTCGCGATCCAACGTCACCTCCAGAAGAAGTAAGTGTATTTAATGTTTTTTGAGCAAATAGTCATTTCAGTCGATGTCAGCCAATTCAATAACAAATGCGTCTAAAGTTGTTGTCGTCGTCGTAGAATGTCTGTGTATATAATTTAAACCTTGTTTGTATAGTGTGTATCCACACGTATATATATATATATTTTTTTTTAAAGATATTGTATTAAAAACTGTGTATGTTTTCTGTATGTTTTCATCCATTCCGGGATGGTCTACCATACATGATGGAGTGACTTGAAGTTGTTTCATCCGTCTTGTAACCTTTGATACAACAAATAGCGTCAGACAGTTTTATGTCACATATTATTTTTTGCAACAATTACAAATGTAAATAAATTAATACCCGTTCTATCTCCCTGCAGCATATATTTTCTGGTTCTGTAGCCATCTTCTCACATTTGCCACATAAGCACCTGTACGACAAGTAATGTCAACATGACGCAACCGTTCCCTCGCATAAATATAATTTCGTTTGTACTTAGCAAACGTTATCACAGTATTTGTGTTTGTAGTTTCAAAAAATTGCGCGAACGTTATCACAGTGTGTGTGTGTGTGTGTGTGTGTTGCACATCCATAATTGCAAAGGGGACGCGATTAAAACTCTATAAGTACATAAATGTATCAAATAACCATTCAGAGACGTCCTGCTCCATTCTCAATTGTGTTTCTTCTGCCGGAGTCTCTTCATCATCTGGGTCTGATTCCGGTTCAAACATGTACGGCTGAATGCCATACAAAACAGCGGGTCTCTCACTCTCAGCCATTCTGCTTCTACCGACTGTTATGCAAGTTACGCCCTCATCCACAGGCAGGGCGGGGATATGCAGCTCATTTATATTTAAGGTGGTACACACCAAAACAGCTCTTTTTAAAACAGGCCCCAAAAATGACATTTTCAAATGGTTATAATAAATTAACTGTGGGGTATTTTGTGCTGAAACTTCACAAATACATTCTGGGGACACCCAAGACCAATATTACATCTTGTAAAAAGGGGCATAATAGGTGCCCTTTAACGTGTAATTAAATGTGTTGGTCATATTCTGGGCTCATCTGTACATAGATATTATGCTTTATTAGTATGGTGTTTACTGAGTTTGGTCTGTTAATATCATTGTCTTAATACATTAAGCCACGTTCATGTTAAACGTTTTAGAAAGTCCCATTTTTTCTAAATATTTTATTCTCAATTTAATTAGTTTATTCTCAACATTGTATTTCAACTTCGAGTTTAATCTCGCATTATAATGACTAATCTCGAGATGGGTTTATTTTATTTATTTATTTTTTATTACTTGGCCCTAATCCTCTTCCGTGGGTTAGATAGTATTTCAGATAGATTGTACGATTGAAAAAAGAAATGATAGTTAATTTTTCCATATGTGGCTGATTAAATATTTTTCAGAATTGAAATAAGTGGAAAAAAGCTTCTTTTCTGACAACTCAAATCTCAAAATGGGTCAAATTGACCCACGACAGCACATGAGGGTTCAGCAGGACAATCTCTGCATCTGCTTATGGAGCTTCAATAAAGTGAACTTTTCAAAAATAGTTGCTCTTAACTGTATATTTATATTATATTATATTAATATATTCTCATATTTGTAGGCCTGATACTGAAGATTTCTGCTGACAGACTCATCTGAGCTTGTAACACAAAACCATCATCTGACTGAATATTAAAGTAACATTAATCATTCAATATCACATGTTTCTGATACTCATGCTAACACACATGCTGCTTCATTTAACTGTAAATCTGAGTCTCTTCCACCTGTATGAAACACATTTACACATTAATCACACATTTATTTCTCCTCATAGACCCAGTAGAGACTCTTCTGTGGATCATCTGATGGTCACTGATCCTCTCATGATCATTTCACAGATTTAAACTGGATAATAATATAATGGATCCCTGTGGTATTTTTGAACTCTATCTACTCTATAAGGAGAAACAGAAGAGAAAACAATCAGTGTTCAGTGGAACAAAGTACAAATTACTTAATATATTTCAATTACTGTTTTTTGAGTAAAAGAAGTTACATTAAATTCCTGTAATCAGATTAATTACAGACTTCACATTATCTTGCAGACATATTTATCAAACAATATTTGTGTTATTAATACGTGTTTATTTCTCCTTATAGACACAGTAGCGAGACTCTTCTGTTGATCACCTGATGGTCACTGGCAATTGATCTTTATTTACTCTGTAAGGAGGAACCTTACAGTGTAAAGTAGTGTTGTAAGAACCCACTTATATCTCATCAAATATTATAAGGGATTTCACAGCACGCTTCAAGGGCATAGGCTGGAATCTGATTGCGTCTGCATGAAAACATTTGTTGAGCAAAAAAAAAAAAAAAAAAAAGACAAGGAAAAAAAAACAAAAAACAACAACTATGAAACTCAATATAAATAAAAAAACACAGCATACTTCATAATTTGCTTAAAGTGCATGTATTGACCCAGTTTCTCATCTTTCAGACCCCTTCACACAAACATCATGATAGTTCCGCGTCACACTTTTCTTCCGCATCATATTATAAAACTTTGTTCCCATATCAAATATACAGAGTAAATATGACATGACATTCATACAAAATACATGAAAAATAAAAATAAAAATAATGAAAAACAAAACAAAACATCATTCATGTATTCAATCATATGCAAGAATCAGCCTAGCTTGTCTGGATTTGGCTACACCAACATGTCTGCGCACTTCTTCCTGTATTTCCTGTTGCTTTTGCAAAGTGTTATATGCCAACGTATCAGGTATGGGTGTTTTATTAATCATACGTTCCAAAGGGCCATTTAGATTTCGTCCCAATGCTAGCAGTGCAGGCGTTACCCCAGTGGTTTCATGTACAGCTGTGTTTATAGCTAAACGAAACTCAGGTAACCATCGATCCCAATCCTGATGATGCTCACCGACATATGAAGCTATCATTGTTTTCAAAACTTTGTTTACCCTTTCAGTTAAATTAGTTTGAGGGTGGTAAGCTGTGGCTAATTTCTGTACCACTCCCCAGGATTCACACAGCTTGCTCATAACTTGGCTAGTGAACTGGGGTCCACAGTTAGGAAGGACGTATGGGATCATGTTCGTACTTTCACGATCTGAAACCAAAAAGGCTGGAACACCCCAACGGGTAAAGATTTCATTTTTCAAGATCTGAACAACTTTTGCCGTCTTAGCATCCCTCAAAGGGAAAAGTTCAACCCACTTTGAATGGTAATCTACAACAACCATTAACATGGTATTACGTAACTTACTCACAGGGAACGGCCCCATAAAATCAACACCAAGCATTTCTCCAGGGGCCAGAACCTCTGCTGTTTGCATCCTCCCTGCTGGTTTTTGGTTATCACCTTTATACTTCTGACAGGTAATGCAAGTACAAACATGATCCCATACGTCCTTCCTAACTGACGGCCACCATGCCACTTCTAAAATCTTCAAAAGGGTTTTCATTCTACCTAGGTGGCCGCCAAATGGACTGTCATGGAAGTAGGTAAGAAACTGTGGTTTCAACTCTACGGGAACCACCAGTTGATAATTAAACCCACCATGTTTAGATGGCACTACCCGGTACAAAACTCCTTGTTGTTCTTTATGGCCAATGCACCCTGGAGTGGGATCTACATCTGGCTGCCTTAAATCTTCACACATAGCATCAGCTCTTTGAGCCTTTTCAATGTCATGCATAGTTACAGGTAAATCTGCCCAGGACGTTTTTGCCATAGCAACAAACACATCACCTTCTGGTGGCTCTGGTGACCTGGACAAAGCGTCGGGTACGACATTACAGCAACCTTTTCGATAATGTACCCGAAATGAGAATGCTTGCAACCTCAAGATCCACCTCTTCAGTCGTGAAGTAGCTTTTGGACAATTGAAAGCCCAAGTTAAAGCACATCAATACATCAAAGGTATTACCCTTACCATTTCTCTACTGCCCAGACCACCGCTAAGCATTCTTTTTCTGCTGTTGAATACTTTATCTCTGCTCCTGTTAAAGCCCTGGAGATGAAAGCAATAACCTTTTCCTCACCATCCAAATTTTGCATCAGGACAGCCCCCAAACCAACATTGCTGGCATCAGTACATACTTGAAACGAATGGTCAGAGCTTTGGAAAAGCCAATACTGGTGGTTGCAACAATGCTTGCTTTAATTTTTAAAAAGCTACCTGACATGCCGGTGTCCAATCCCAAAGTTGCCCCTTCTTTTTCAAATTATTCAAGGGAGCAGTGGTATCTGCAAAGTGGGGAATAAACTTATGATACCACCCCACCATGCCAATAAAGCGATGTCAACTCTTCAAATTACTGGGGCAAGGGTAATCCAAAATTGCCTTCACTTTCTCTGGATCAACCTCCACCCCATTACCTGAAACCACATGCCCCAAAAACACTATCTGGGACATGAAAAAATGACACTTTTTGACATTTAACGTAAGGTTAGCTACATGAAGCTTCTGAAAAACAGCCTCCAGATCTTGTAAATGCTGCTCTGGTGTCTGTGAAAAACAATCACATCATCGATATACACAAAGCATACTGTCTCTTTCAACTCACCAAGGATATTTTCCATAAGCCGCTGGAAGGTGGCACCAGCGTTTCGCAGCCCAAATGGCATAACCTTAAATTGGAATAGTCCCTGAGGTGTTATCACAGCTGTCTTTTTCTTACTGCCCTCATCCATCGAAAAGTCCCATCCTTCTTTGGTACCAAAACAGCAGGGGAAGCCCATGCTGATGATGATGCCTCAATAACACCCTCTTGCAGCATCTTTTGAATATGCTCCATTACAATTATCTGTTTCTGCGGGGATACCCTATAAGCTCTTTGTCACACTGGTACCTCATCAGTAGTTAGAATCTTATGTGATGTAATATCAGTTTTCCCTCTTTGCTCAGTCCACACTGACGACCAGCAATGGTCTCACAATTTTAGGCTGTACATTCAAAAGTGGGCATGAAGCTTGCTGAGATATCGACTCCTGGACTGCATAATAAAAATTCACTTGAGATACTTAAAAACTCATTCTCCTTCTTAATTCTTTCCCACAAACCTTTGCGCATCAATGAATATGTACATCCTGTATCGAACACAGCATCTCCCTTGAACCCTCTAATTCCAATGGGCACAACCAAAAGGTCGGGAATTGCTGAAACAATGGCCACATCAGCATCCCTTCCCCTATCATGTCCCTTTTTCCCCATCTTCCTCAAAGAAGGATCCACACCAGTAGACTGCACTCTGGACCAGTACCCTTTGGTATTGCTCCAATCTTTCTCAATCAAGGAGCCTATTTTGACCAACTGCTCAACAGGTATCAAACCTCTTAACCCTCAGGGGTCTGAGGATTTTTGGGGCCCTGGAGAAGTTTTGACATGCCCTGACATTTGTGCTTTTTTCAGTTGTTCATAAACATATTAATGGAAAAAGTGTCATTACACTGTATTCAGCACAAACTAGGCTACAATAATATGTGAGGAACATGTATGTACATGTTTGTGTTTTTGAAGGAATAACGTTTATGCGTGGTTATTGAAAAAAACAAAAAACTTAAGTCACTGAAATAAGGCCAAAAAATATATATTAAAACTGTGTTCACAAGGATTCTGGGTATTGGAGGTTGTAGACTAGAGTTTTTGCTTCAGAATGAAGTAAAAATTATCCTTCCTACTCCTTCATATAAAACAATGGAGAGATTTTAATTTTCTAAGACACTTTTGGTCAAGAAACACAGTATGCATGGAGGCGTGAATCCTCATGTATAATGGGTGATTCTCACCTGAGAAGACAAAAGAATTGAATAATAATGACCTGAAATGACTTGCATATTAATGAGGCCTTTCAGTCAGGTAGGCTGTGAAAAAAACCCTCTGTGATCATGCTGATAACAGGATTAAAGTCCACTCAGGACAAAAAAAAAACATGATTTTTGTGATCTCGTGCATGCACGTATTATTGCACATGATATGAAGAAAATTTTGTATAGGCCTATGTTAAATTACACTACCAGTCAAAAGATTGAACACATTGCCATTATAATGTTTTTAAAAGAAGTCTCAAGTCTCTAACCAAATAATGGTTTTCTATTTTAATATACTTTAAAATATAATGTATTTCTGTGATGCAAAGCGTCTGAACATTCCTACCTCTAGGGCATTTCATATAGGCTACTATATTTGTTATATTATAGAGCCTAAATGTTGATGTGCAGTTGACAAACTATCTAAGACTCAAGCTTCACATTTTGACTCTTAAAATCTTATATTAACCACAATTTCTTAATATGCATAAAAGCATACACATTTGGAGAAATATTGATGGATTCTCATATGTTTATATCAATTTTCTATACAGAGGAGTAATATTTATTATTCTATATTTATTGTCATCATTATGAGCGCTGGATGCTGTGTTTTTAGCTAATTCATACTTGCAGCCGGAGGGCGCTCTGCCACTTTTGTCCACAAATGCCTCAGTAAAAGAAGAGGCATATCATGTGACAATCAAGGAACTAACAGAGGCCAGAGATCGCTAAATATGGCTATTCAAAACACTTTTCAAGACAATAAATACACGATTGAGATGATGAATGCATGTATTGACTGAATTTGTGTCTGAATAGCGCTGGCTCCGTGGGCGTGGCCGCATTAGCGGATAATGAGCTGAATCACAGACTTCTGACATGGCTCTCTTTTCATACAGATTACATAAACACAGAAGGTTTGTTTTCGATTTGACTTATATGATTTAAAACCTGACATCTTAACGTTTTTTTAGACATAAGTGTAATTTTTTTGTCATTAGTATTCACTAAGTTACAGTTCATTTTCTAAGAACTATCAGATTGGAGTTCGTTCAGAGGGAGACGAGAGATCACGCATCATGTTAGTTTTCTTTATTTTACAAAAAGCACAACATTTTGTTGTTACTCTGAGTGTACACAAATGAAAGAAGATATTCCACAGATTAAAATAATGTATAACTCTTAATTGTATGTGCAACATTGACAGAGTATTTTGAGTCTCTTTCACACTGATAAGAAAAAAACCACGGTGGTATCGCCGGCGATACCGTCAGACCTCAGAGTGTTAACCCACTGGCCAATCTGGGGTTACAAGCATTAAGAATATGCCTGACCATTTCTTCTTCTGACATATTTGGTCGCCACTTTAAACACAGTGCTCGGTAATCATATGCAAAATCCCTCAAACACTGTGTTGGGGCCTGTACCGTTGTTCGCAATTGTCCTCAATCTCAGCTTCATAGTCCATAGGCAGAAACGCTTCTAAAAAACTTTTCTTAAAATCTTCCCATGTGTTAATCTTAGCACACGTTGCCAACCACCAACTTCGGGCTGGTCCTTTCAACACAGTATTCAACGTACCTAATAACTCTTGATCGCTCATTGGCCGAAGAGACAAAAAACTCTCACACTGTTCAATAAAACCTGTAACATCAACAGACTCCCTTGAATCACGTCAGTTTCAAGATGGCGCCGGTGTCTATGGCATGCCGTCTGTCTCTGTCTCCGCGTTGTCTTCTCAGTTTGTTATTTGCTATTGCTTTGTTTATTTGTATATGTTGTCGAGATATCTCTGCCTTGCTCGTCTATGATCGCCAAACACTTTATAATTTTAGAACTAATAAAGATACCATGTCTGGAAGATATGTGTCGGGAAACCACCAGACTACGGGCCTTCCACCCTTCCTGGCAGATATACCGGCGTTTTTGCGCGGATCACCATATGTTATTCCTCGCAAGAAGCGTTGGAGACGACGGGGGAAGCGTGGAGGTGTCCTTGTCAGATTCAAGGCTTACCTGGTGTCCACATCTGTGACGGCACGTCATGATGGATCTTACGTTCCTGCTGCTCGGTGTTCGCTGGAAATGAGAGGGAGGTGGCTTCGTCCTGTCTTCCCGACGGTGACTTCCGAGGCCGACCTGTCACCTGTGTCTTCTCCTCCTATGCGAGTTCGGGTCCGGGTCCGCAGAAGTGGTGTGGATTCTTCGAACTTTCGCCCGCTGAACCGTGCGGTGCCATCGGCCAGAGAGGATTACACCCTTCGTTTGGCTCTGATAAATGCTAGATCACTAGCTAATAAGACATTTTTGCTGAATGATTTTTTCACTTCATGTGAGCTGGATTTCATGTTTTTGACAGAAACCTGGCTACTGTATTTAAATCAGTTTTTCACTGTCGGGAGATAGCGGTAGACGCCTGCAACAGTTTTGAATTGCAGCTTTTTGAGACCAGTTTTTCCACGACTGTGTTATGTGCGGTGGTATATTGACCTCCAAAGTATAATAAGAATTTTATCCAGGATTTTGCAGAATTTGTGGCGGGGATTGCATTGAAATATGATCGTTTTTTAATTATTGGTGATTTTAACATACATGTGTGCTGTGAATCCAAACCTCTGGTTAAAGATTTTCTCCGTCTAATTGATTCATTTAATCTAACACAGTCAGTCACTGGTCCAACCCATGAAAAAGGGCATACTTTGGACCTTGTGTTGTCGTATGGTTTATGTATTACTATCAGTGAAATATGTGACACATGCATTTCAGACCACCTGCCTGTTTTATTTACTCTGGTTGTTCCCAATTCTGAGATTTCAACCTGTGCTTCTGCGCAACCCAGTGTGCGAGCAATTAACCCTTTAACTGCATCACAGTTTTCTAGTGTTTTTAAAGACTCATTGTTGTACAATCTTGATGACTGTAATCTCAGTGTAGAGGAATTCACGGTCTTATTTAACTCTACTTGTACTGAGATTTTAGACTCTCTTGCTCCGTTGAGGAAAAAACGTCCTAAAGTTCTGACAGAACCCTGGTTAAATGACATTACCCGCTCTCTCAGACGTGCCTGCAGAGTAGCTGAGAGAAAGTGGAAAAGAGATAAACTTAAAATCTTGTTCAAAAATGATGCAGGACGCATTATGTAAATATCAGAGAGCAGTTAAATCGGCTAAAACTAAATTTTTTTCTGACCTTGTAGCTTGTATTTAATTCTCTTGTTAACCCACGTGATTCAAATTGTATTGTGCCATCTTTAATATTATGTGAAAACTTTTTGAAGCATTTTGTGGACAAAATTGCTGGTCTCAGTTTTCCACCCTTTACGGTTATCAGTAACTCTCCTGATTTTTCCTTTTGCCCAGCTGTCTTTCAGCAGTTTGAGCCGGTTACATTCTCTTATCTTTTTGACATAGTTAAACAGCTACGTCTTACAAACTGCCCCCTTGACAGTATTCCTGCACGTTTGGCTAAAGATGTCTTTGACACTGTTGGGCCAAGCATTGTATCTTTGGTCAATATATCTCTCAGCTCAGGGTGTGTACCAGCTGTTTTTAAACATGCCGTGGTGCAACCACTACTAAAAAAGAATAACTTGGATCCTTCCATTTTGTCTAACTTTAGACCTATATCTAAACTCCCTTTTTTATCGAAAGTCTTGGAGAGAGTTGTTTTTAATCAACTTCAGTCATTTATCGATGAATTTAGAATTAATGAAAATTTTCAGTCTGGTTTTAAGCCCCGTCACAGTACAGAAACTGCTCTTTTAAGAGTTTCTAATGATCTTCTTTTAACTGTGGACTCTGGTAACTCTGCTGTTTTAGTCCTTTTGGATTTGACTGCGGCCTTTGATACGGTCAACCATTCTATTCTTTTATCTAGACTTAAACAGTGTGTCGGCATTAAGGGCATAGCCCTTAAATGGTTTCAATCATATTTGACTGACAGAAGTTTTTCTGTTCACCTTGGTGAATTTTCGTCATCTGCTGCCCCTCTTTTTTGTGGCGTCCCTCAAGGTTCAGTATTGGGCCCTATGTTGTTTTCTTTGTATATGCTGCCCTTGGGATATATTTTTAGAAAGCACAATATCACCTTCCACTGTTATGCAGATGATGTTCAGATTTATTTGCCTGTCAAAACTAATGACAAAGCTTCATTTTTGTCATTATTTAATTGCCTGAGAGATTTAAAAGTATGGTTGGATCAGAACTTTCTTTGTCTTAATGAAAATAAGACTGAGATTGTTGTATTTGGTCGTCCTGGGGATTTAAGTGCTTGTGTAGATGCACTTGGTAATTTGGGTTTATATGTTCGTCCATTTACCAAGAATCTCGGTGTGATTTTTGACAGTGCTTTTAAATTTGAAAAACAGATTAGTTCTGTTGTAAAATCCAGTTTCTTTCAACTGAGTCCACCTTAAAACGCATTTTGTGCAGCCATTTGAACTCGTGGAACACATAAGCAGAACACAGCAGTTCAGACATTTAAACTCCAGCCGCTTACCACACCAGCATAATAACACGTGCTCAGTCCAATGCGTTTGTTTCGCTGTCATTAGGACTCATAGAAAGAATAAGCAGAACACAGCGGTTCAAACATACAAACTCCCGCTGCTTACCACACCGGTACTTCTGACAGCGCAGCTCACTCATGGAAATAATGTTTACTCAGTCCAAAGTCCAAAACAGGGCCGACCCTTGACGAAGTGTTCCACGAAAAAGTGAACGCCAGTCCAGATTCACCAGGCATGAGCGGAACCGCGGCCTTCTTTAACTTGGTGTTCTCCCTATATATACCCAAGTCGACACAACAATCAACATGCTAGTTCCGCGTCACACTTTTCTTCCGCATCATATTATAAAACTTTGTTCCCATATCAAATATACAAAGTAAATATGACATGACATGCATACAAAATACATGAAAAATAAATATAAAAATAATGAAAAACAAAACAAAACATCATTCATGTATTCAATCATATGCAATTCAATCAGCCTCAGTTAATGGGCACCATTACAGTGTGACATGTTTCTTGTCAAAGTAAAAACACACTAGAGACAGAGACATTTCTCATCTGAGGCTGGACGCTGTGAGCTGAAGCTGAACACACTGATTTCAGCAGGAGTGCAGCGTTTTCCTACAATCTGAACAAGTCTATTTTCAAACTAAAATTATTCACTTCTACTGACACAGTTAATAAAGCAGGTGTTGTTGTAGAAAGCTTATTTTGTTCTCATACAAACCCTTTATTGCAATAAAGCTTAATGATAATTTCCTTTCATGAATATCTGAAAGGTTTGTTCATATCAGAGGTGAATGAAGATCTTTAATATCACAGTGATGTTTCCTCACCTCAGGACACAGTTTGAGTCTCGTAGCATGTCACTGAGCCGCTGCTTTGAGTCTCCTATCTTATTGTCACTCAGATCAAGATCTTTTAAAAACTGCAGTGCTTTTGATTCAGTCAAAGACTGAGTTAAAGAAGAAACATCTGTAATGCCACAGCCATGTAGACTAAAAAGACAAACAGGTGAAGAGAGATTATCTTACAAACAAATCATTAAGGTGAAGAATTTTACTCAAATATAATGTGAATTCGGGCTCTTCATGAGATATTGAGTATCAAGTGTTTTAGTTTAAACTGATGAAGTGATTTTCAGCATTTTGATTCTTGTATGTGAATGTTACTGACCTCAATCTCTCCAGTTTACAGTGTGAATCCTTCAGTACATCACATAGGTGCTTCACTCCTGTGTTTTCTAGTTTATTCCCGTTCAGGTTCAGCTCTCTCAGGTGTGATGGGTTTGATTTCAGACCTGAAGTCAGGATGAGACACTGTTCCTCTGTAAAACTGCAAACACTCAGACTGAAGACAGAAAGAGAAAATGACTCAAATCCATGTTCAGTTCATGTGTAAGTTAAATGAATCATTAATAAATGCCATACAGTCACTAATACAGCAGCAAAATCATGGAAACTTCATGATATGAACAAACCAAGACAGGAGCATTTGAGGACACTAGTTACAATCCAAGTCTGGATCCGTCCTCACTCCACAAATAAGTGAATTTATCACTGCAGATTAATATATAGGATCAATATAGAAACAATAGAAAAGTATACATTTAAATGGAGAGATTTCAGATGTTTAATGTAAGAAAATCTTGGTCATGAATCAATTTATTTTAAGTCATTTTAAAGTCTAGTTTACAACCTCTAAATACACATTTTGCTCAATAAATTAAGATTTAGTGAAAAGTACCATTAGTCCAGTATAACTGCAACTCTGTCAGAATAATCTACTGTCATTTGTTACGCTGTTTTTAGTCTGTTCTCACTTCTGTATTGTTTCAAAGATAAGATTTGTCAGATTTTAGCATATAAAACTATTTTACATCCACAAAGTTTCAAATGCTTTAAAGTTTAATGCTCTTTCTACTGATTCACATAACAAGCCGTTAACTAATAGTATTTCTGAATCTTTCTTCAGATGGAGAAACACAGAAAGTGCAGTGCTATAAATGATGTGACTTGAGTCCAGTTGTCTTAAACTAAACAGTGAACTTTAATCACACTGTAACTGCTGTACAGTATAATGATACTAACTCTAGTTTCTCCAGCTTGAATTGTGGGTTCATCAGTAGATCACTGAGGTTTTTCACTCCAGAGTCTCCTAGTTTATTCCAGCTCAGATCTAGCTCTCTCAGGTGTGATGGGTTTGATTTCAGAGCTGAAGTCACATCAGAACAACCTTCATCTGTCATATAACAGCAGCTTAACCTACATTAGGAGCAATGAGAAAAATAATCTCTTGTATTTTGTTCAGTATCAAAACACTTTCTTTCTTGTATGTGAATGTTACTGACCTCAGTCTCTCCAGTTTACAGTGTGAATCCTTCAGTACGTCACATAGGTGCTTCACTCCTGTGTTTTCGGTTTCATTCCCGCTCAGGTTCAGCTCTCTCAAGTGTGATGGGTTTGATTTCAGAGCTTTAGTCAGGATGAGACAATGTTTCTCTGTAATTCTGCATCCACTCAGACTGAAGACAGAAAGAGAAAAGAAAATAACTCAGATCTATGATGATCATCTTATTGAAGAGCTACAGCAGCATTTAGTTTCCAATAGTCTGTTCTAAAACCCAGTCCACTAGTTCTGTGTGCTGGAAGATACTGTTTCTTCTCTTTAATGTTTAACTATTTGATGCATCCCTTCTTTATTCTGTTGTAAAATCTAATTTCTGTATGTACACAATCAGTAAATTGTGTCAAATGCTTAAAATTTAACAATTACCTACTAGATAAAAAACTGTGACCAATAGGGAAAAACCCAGAAAATTCAGTTCTATAAACAATGTGACTTGAGTTCAGGTGTCTTAAAACCCTTTTGCAGTCTTCGGTCATTTCAGACCAGAGAATTTTGTTTTAAATTCTTAAAAATCACAGCTTCATCGGAATGGTAAGAAACTTGGTGACACTTGGAATGTGAACAGGCAAAATAAAAATTGAGGACATGATTCGAACAGGCTGTGTTGTCGTAAAAAAATACCAACCATAGGAAATGAATGGGAAATGGACAAAAATACGAAACTACAGAGAATTTTTGTGTGCACAATCTACAGTGCATCCAGAAAGTATTCACAGCGCTTCATTTTTTTTTAACATTTTGTTGTTACAGCCTTATTCCAAAAGGGATTAAATTAATTTTTTTCCCCTCAAAATTCTACAAACAATACCCCATAATGATAACATGAAATAAGTTTTTTTGCAATCTTTGCAAATTTATTAAAAAAAAAAAAAAAAACAGGGGAAAAAACAAAACACACCACATGTACATAAGTATTTACAGCCTTTGCTCAGTACTTTGTTGAAGCACCTTTGGCACCAATTACAACCTTAAGTCTTTGAGTATGATTCTACAAGCTTGGCACACCTATTTTTGGGCAGTTTCTCCCATTCTTCTTTGCAGGACCTCTCAAGCTCCATCAGGATGGATGGGGAGCGTCGGTGCACAGCCATTTTCAGATCTCTCCAGAGATGTTTAATCGGGTTCAAGTCTGGGCTCTGGCTGGGTCACTCAAGGACCTTCACAGAGTTGTCCCGTAGCCACTACTTTGTTATCTTGGCTGTGCACTTAGGGTTGTTGTCCCATTGGAAGATGAACCGTTGCCCCAGTCTGAGGTCCAGAGTGCTCTGGAGCAGGTTTTCATCAAGGATGTCTCTATACATTGCTGCATTCATCTTTCCCTTGATCCTTACAAGTCTCTCAGTTCCTGCCGCTGAAAAACATCCCCACAGCATGATGCTGCCACCACCATGCTTCACTGTAGGGATGGTATTGACCAGGTGATCAGCAGTGCCTGGTTTCCTCCAGACATGACGCTTGCTATTCAGGCCAAAGAGTTCAATCTTTGTTTCATCAGACCAGAGAATTTTGTTTCTCATGGCCTGAGATTCCTCCAGGTGGGCTGTCATGTGACTTTTACTGAGGAGTGGCTTCCATCTGGCCACTCTAGTCTGATTGGTGGAGTGCTGCAGAGATGGTTCTTCTTCTGGAAGGTTCTCCTCTCTCCACAGAGAAACGCTGGAGCTCTGTCAGAGTGACCATCAGGTTCTTGATCACCTCCATGACTAAGGCCCTTCTCCCCCGATCGCTCAGTTTGGCCGGGCGGCCCGCTTAGGAAGAGTCTCTGTGGTTCCAAACTTCTTCTATTTACAGATGATGGAGGCCACTGTGCTCATTGTGACAGTCAATGCTGCAGAAATTTTTCTGTACCATTCACCAGATCTGTGCCTCAATACAATCCTGTCTCGGAGGTCTACAGACAATTCCTTGGACTTCATGTCTTGGTTTGTGCTCTGATATGCACTGTTAACTGTGGGAACTTATATAGACAAGTGTGTGCCTTTCCAAATCATGTCCAATCAACAGAATTTACCACAGTCCATTCAAGTTGTAGAAACATCTCAAGGATGATCAGTGGAAACAGGATGTACCTGAGCTCAATTTTGAGCTCAGGCTCAGGTAAACTTCTTTCACATTGCCATTATAGGGTATTGTTTGTAGAATTTTGAGGAAAAATGTAATTTAATCGCTTTTGGAATAAGGCTGTAACATAAAATGTGGCAAAAGTGAAGTGCTGTAAATACTTTGCGGATACACTGTACAAATCGGTCACAATACTGAAAAAAAGTACACAGCAGTGAAGGGATGACACTATAAAACATCGAGAATGTGATATAGACATATCCACTCACACACGGACGCATACACACACACACACACCTATGAACCACTTTGTCTGTAACTCAGAGCAAAGTTTTGAGAATATGTGAAATCCATTCAATAATTCAGTCATAATGCAGAAAAAGCTCACAGCAGTGAAGGGGTGACACTCTAAAACATCAAGGCTGTGAAATAAACACACTCATTCACACACACACACAAACACACACACACACACACACACACCTATGAACTGCTCTCTGTAACACAGAGCAAAGTTTTGAGAATATATAAAATCAATTCAATAATTCAGTAATAATGCAGAAAAAAGCTCACAGAGGTGATGTGGTGTCACAGAGTGACACTAAAACATCAAGGGTGCAAAACAGACACACTGGAAATTAACGGGAAATCTGCAACAAACAGCAATGAGAAGCGAGCGCTGCCTCTTGGGTTTGTTAGTGCACTTGGAAGCTCAGGCTTGTTCCTTCGCACCGATCAGAGCATTCTTTTTTCTTTTTCTTTTTTTTTTTTTTTTTTGCAGGAGCTCTGTGCCAAGAGCATAAGTAGTAAAAAAAGAAATGCAGAAAAATCCAGTTTGCAGGAGACATTGCATAGTGATCTGTGACCTCTGCAACAATGCATACTGTAGGCTAGTTGTTATGTAGTTAGTTTAGTTATAGTAGTTAGTATGTAGTTATGTAGTAGGCCACATAAGATAAATATAGTTAGAATAGTATTTATAACTCATTTTATTATATTATTTTTATTTTTTTAATTTACTGTTTGATTATTATTATATGCTTCCTGATATTTTAGCTTGTTCAATATTTCTGTTTCCTTTTGATTACTGTTCTTTCCTTTTGTTAAAGTTCACTGACATTTTACAAAAAAAACAAAACTTTTCACTGAAAACTGTACACATAATGCGTTATGATTGAACGAAATGCATTTTTTAATATAAAATTCTGAATAAAAAATTGGCAACAAAATGCTTCCTTGAGTTCTCGTTCTAGCACGATGTTCAGGTTTGACTGTAATAATAAAATAAAATAAACACTTCAAATCACTATTTCTAACAAAAAATATCTAAAACTTGGGAAAAAAACTTTAAAAAAAAAAAACGTAACTTTTTTAATGAAAAAAGTCTTATTTTTATATTATTTTCTATGGGAAAACTGTACCACTAAACTCTCTCAAAATGCAAAAGAAAAAAATATGATTGAACAAAAATGTATTACAATGATTTTACTGAAAAAATAAGAAGTTACATTTCAGGGGTTGGGTCACATTTGATCGCTAAGACCATGAGTGTGATTCACAAATAAGAACCGCACAACTAAACTTTAATCACACTGTAACTGCTGTACATTATAATGATACTAACTGTAGTTTCTCCAGCTTGAATTGTGGGTTCATCAGTAAATCACTGAGGTTTTTCACTCCAGAGTCTCCTAGTTTATTCCCGCTCAGGTTCAGCTCTCTCAGGTGTGATGGGTTTGATTTCAGAGCTGAAGTCAGAGCAGAACAACCTTTATCTGTCATATCACAGTAGCTTAACCTACATTAGCAGAGAGAGAACGCAGGAAATAAGAGAAAAGAAAAGAACTCTTTATTCTGTAAAGTCACATCATCTTTATAATTAAATAAAACAGATGAATTGAGATAATCTTCATTTCACCAGATCACAAAATATTAAGATGAAGAATTTTACACAAATATAATGTGAACTCAGGCTCTTTATGAGATATTGAGTATAAAGTGTTTTAGTTTAAACTGTTAAAGTGATTTTAAGCATTTTGATTCTTGTATGTTAATGTTACTGACCTCAATCTCTCCAGTTTACAGTGTGAATCCTTCAGTACATCACATAGGTGCTTCACTCCTGTGTTTCCTATTATATTCACACTGAGATCCAGCTCTCTCAGGTGTGATGGGTTTGATTTCAGAGCTGAAGTCACATCAGAACAACCATTTTCTGTCATATCACAGTAGCTTAACCTACATTAGGAGAAATGAGAAAAATAAACACTTTATTCTGTTTTGTTCAATATCAAAACACTTTTTATTTCTTGTATGTGAATGTTACTGACCTCAATCTCGCCAGTTTACAGTGTGAATCCTTCAGTACGTCACATAAGTGCTTCACTCCTGTGTTTTTTATTTTATTCCCGCTCAGGTCCAGCTGTCTCAGGTGTGATGGGTTTGATTTCAGAGCTTTAGTCAGGATGAGACACTGTTTCTCTGCAATACTGCATTCACTCAGACTGAAGAGAAAAAGAGAAAAGAAAATGACTCAGATCTATGATGATCCTATTATTGAAGAACTAAAGCAGGCTTTAAGTTTCCAATAGTCTGTTTTGAAACCCAGCCCATTAGTTTTGTATGCTGGAAGATACTGTTTATTCTCTTTCATTTTTCAACTATTTGATGTAACCCTTCTTCATTCTTTTGTAAAAGTAGATTTCCGCATGAACACAATCAGTAAATTGTCAAATGCTTAAAATTAAACAATTACCTCTTAGATAAAAAAAAAACTGTGTGACCAATAGAGAAAAACCCAGAAAGAACTTTAATCACACTGCAACTGCCTGCAGTATAATGATACTAACTGTAGTTTCTCCAGCTTGAATTGTGGGTTCATCAGTAGATCACTGAGGTTTTTCACTGCAGAGTCTCCTAGTTTATTCCTGCTCAGGTTCAGCTCTCTCAGGTGTGATGGGTTTGATTTCATAGCTGAAGTCAGAGCAGAACAACCTTCATCTGTCATATAACAGAAGCTTAACCTACATTAGCAGACAGAGAGAGAGAGAGAGAGAGAGAGAGCAGAAAATAAGAGAGAAGGCTGGATTATTTTTGTTTGCTTTTAGTTTTAGTTTATATTATTTCCTGGAAGAATCATAAATTATGCTCCAACAGTCCAAACGGTATCAGATCAATATCAATTGTTTACTCTGCTCCCCATTTAGTTTTGACCAACACTTTAATTATATTCATAGCTTTAAGACATTTGTCTTTTACATGCAATCACATCATGGCACAAGCTGATTTGCCTCTACTGATCCTGCAGCCAATGAGATTGCTTGCTCAACATTTATATAGACTGGTCCAAACACGCTATCAGAGATCCTCTGTAACCCTCCACCTCCCTCAGCTCCACCTGCATAGATCTGCTACGGGACTTATGAATGTCCATTTATACAGCAACAGCAGCATATCTTACATGCTCACAGCAGCATGTCTGTGCATTTATTAGCAGTAGCAAGTCCATACTTTCTCTGCAGCAGCAGCAATAATCAACAGCAGCAGCAGCAGCAGCAGCACAGCAAGGCAAGGCAAGGCAATTTTATTTGTATAGCACATTTCATACACAATGGTAATTCAAAGTGCTTTACATAAAGAAGAATAATAAAGATAAAACATAAGGAATAACAGTAAAACAGATAATTTTGCTATCTGGATGGAAGAGCTAGGAAGTCTTAGGGAGTATTGTGTTGTTGTTGCCGTCAGAGTGGATCTAAACCTCACACGACAGGACCGCTCTCTAGCGACCTGTTAAGGCACTTCAAACTGATAAACAAAGTTTCAATCTCCTCTTTTGCCAAGACACCTCAAACTGCGCCACACAGCCCTAATCCCCCTTCCGGAGATATCTTATCTATGCAACACAGTTCAAATTTCCCCTTTGGAAATTTCCCCTTTGGAAAGTGTCCTGACTGTAATCCAGAGATATCTTAACCATCCATCACAGCTCAAATTTCCCCATGGTTTGTCCAAATTTACCAAATTTTAACCTAATCACAAATGCTTTCTTCCTAATTCTCCCAACTTTTTCAAACAGACAGCAGTATTTAAAATGCATTAAAAATATATAAAAGAAATAACAAGATAAAATACATTAAAATGAAATAAAAACAGGAAAAATTATTAAAAGAATAAAGAGATAATACATATAAAATAAAGTGCAATCAGTTCGGATATAGCACAGTGCTCAATCTGCAAATGCATAGGTAAAAAGATGTGTTTTGAGTCTTGATTTGAATGTGGCTACTGTTGGAGCACACCTGATCTCTTCTGGAAGCTGGTTCCAGCTGCGACTAGCGTAACAGCTAAAAGCAGACTCTCCCTGCTTTGAGTGAACCCTGGGTATTTCTAAGTGACATGATCCTGATGATCTGAGTGATCTGTTAGGTTTATATTCTGTGAGCATATCCGTAATGTATTGGGGTCCTAGGCCATTGAGTGATTTATAAACAAGTAACAGTACTTTAAAATCAATTCTAAATGCAACTGGAAGCCAGTGCAAGGACCTGAGGACTGGTGTGATGTGTTCATGTTTTCTGGTTCTGCTCAGAATCCTGGCAGCAGCGTTTTGTACGAGCTGCAGCTGTCTTATGGTCTTTTTGGGAAGACCAGTGAGGAGCCCATTACAGTAATCCACCCTGCTGGTGATGAAAGCATGAACAAGTTTCTCTAAGTCTTGACTGGAGACAAAGCATCTAATTCTTGCAATATTTTTGAGATGATAATATGCTGATTTAGTTATTGTCTTTACATGGCTACTGAAACTCATATCTGACTCCAAAATCACACCAAGATTCCTGACTTGATTTTTAGTTGCTTGACCCCTAGCATGAAGATATGTGTTCACTTTGAGAACTTCATCTTTGTTTCCAAACGCAATGACTTCAGTTTTGTCTTTGTTTAACCCTCTGGAGTCTGAGGCTGATTTGGGGCCTGGAGAAGTTTTGACATGCCCTGACATTTGTGCTTTTTTCAGTTGTTCATAAACATATTAATGACACAAGTGTCATTACACTGTATTCAGCACAAACTAGGCTACCATAATATGTGAGGAACATGTGTGTACATGTTTGTGTTTTTGAAGGAATAACGTTTATGCGTGGTTACTGAAAAAACAAAAAACTTAAGTCACTGATATAAGGCCAATAAAAGTATATTAAATCTGTGTTCACAAGACTTTTGGGTATTGAAGGTTGTAGACTAGAGTTTTTGCTTCAAAATTATGTAAAAATTATGCTGACTACTCTTTCATTTATAACAATATACTGATTTAGTTTTTGTAAGACACTTTTTGCCAAGAAACACGGTATGCGAGGAGGCGTGAATCTCCATGAATAATGGCTCATTCTCACCTGTGAAGACAAAAGAATTGAATAGTAATGACCTGAAAAGACTTGCATATTAATGAGGCATTTCAGTCAGGTAGGCTGTGAAAAAAAACTTCTGTGATGTCTCAAGCTCATCATGGTATATGAAACATACAGAAAAATTTTATTACAATATAAAATAATGGTTTTATATTATACTTTAAAATATAATGTATTTCTGTGATGCAAAGAGTCTGAATATAGGCTTTTAGTTTAAAAGCATGCACATTTGGAGAAATATAGGATTCTCATATGTTTATGTCAATTTTCTATACAGAGGAGTTATTTTTTATTTAATATTCATTGTTATCTCTATGAGCGCTGGTGTTTGCAATTCATACTGCAGCCGGAGGGCGCTCTGTGCATTTTAGTCCACAAATTCACCTAAGAAGAAGACGATATTCCATGAATGGTGTTTACCAATTCATACTACAGCCGGAGGGCGCTAAAGAAACAAAAACTCACTTAAAACTTATCAATAGAAGAAAACAAACAGGAATTTACTGAATGTCTTCCAGAGATCGCTAACCATGGCTTTTTCATCCAGATAAACAATTTTCAAGGCAATAAATACACGATTGAGATGATGAATGCATGTGTTGTCTCTGAATTTGCCTGTGAATAGCGCTGGCTCCGTGGGTGTGGCCGCATTAGTGGGTAATGAGCTGAATCACGGACTTCTGACATGGCTCTCGTTTCATACAGATTACATAAACACAGAATGTTTGTTTTCGATTTGACTTGCACGATTTAAAACCTGACATTTCAACGTTTTGTTAGACATAAGTATGAATTTTTTGTGATTAGTATTCACTAAGTTACACTTCATTTTCTGAGAACTATCAGATTGGACTTCGTTCAGAGGGAGATGAGAGATCACGCATCATGTTAGTTTTCTTTATTTTACAAAAAGCACAACATTTTGTTTTTACTCTGAGTGTATACAAATAAAAGGAGATATTCTATAGTTTCAATTGATGTATTACTTATGTTTCTATGACAAAAAATGACGGAGTATTTTAAGTCTGTTTTGCTGCAATGTGAAAAAAAACCTGCAAAACGCGCCGGCGCGTTTTTAGACCTCAGAGTGTTAACTGAAGGAAGTTTTGGCACATCCAATTTTTAATTTCATCAATGCATTGGTACAGGGAGTCAATGGGGCTGTAGTCGTTAGGTGATAGGGCAAGGTAAATCTGGGTGTCATCTGCATAGCTGTGATATGCAATTTGGTTCTTTCTCATTATTTGGCTCAGTGGTAGCATATATAGGTTGAACAGGAGGGGTGCAAGTATTGAACCTTGAGGGACTCCGCATGTCATGGATGTCCACTCAGACTTATGGTCACCGATACTCACATAATAACCTCTCCCTTCTAAGTATGACCTGAACCATTTAAGAACCATCCCAGAAAGCCCAACCCAGTTTTCCAGCCTGTCAAGAAGAATGTTGTGATCGACAGTGTCAAACGCAGCACTGAGGTCGAGTAGAACCAGCACTGATAATTTACCTGCATCTGTGTTTAGGCGAATATCATTTATTATCTTTATGAGTGCTGTCTCTGTGCTGTGATGCGGTCGGAAACCAGATTGAAAGTTGTCAAAGTACCCATTCAAACTTAAGAATTTGTTCAGCTGATTGAAAACAACTTTTTCAATGATCTTGCCTATGAAAGGAAGATTTGAGATTGGCCTGTAGTTGCTCAATATGGTGTTATCCAGATTGCTCTTTTTCAGGAGGGGCTTAACAACTGCAGTTTTCAGGGATTTTGGAAAAGTCCCAGAGAGAAGTGAGGCATTTACCACTTCTAGGAGATCTGCTTCTAAACAGTTAAACACGCTTTTGAAAAAAGATGTGGGAAGGGTGTCAAGGGCACAGGTTGATGTTTTAAGGTGCTGTACTATTTCTTCCAAAATTTTACCATCAATTGCTTCAAAAACAGACATAATGGCTACTTTCTGAGGTTGTGATCTGATCTGTTTTTCCCCAGTGCAGCTCAAGGATGTGCTGATCGCCTTTCTGATATTATTAATTTTCTCAGAGAAGAAGGAAGCAAACTCACAACATTTGCTGTCTGAGAGCATTTCACTGGGAATCTGACTTGGGGGGTTTGTTAGTCTCTCTACAGTAGCAAAAAGAGTGCGGGTGTTGTTTAAGTTTCTGTTTATAATATTTGAGAAGAAGGTCTGTCTAGCTTTCCCTAGTTCCACATTAAAAGCATGAAGGTTATCTTTATAGATGTTATAGTGGATTTCAAGTTTTGTCTTTCGCCACATCCGCTCAGCTTTTCTGCATTCTCTTTTCATATTTTGCACTGTTGTTGAGTTTCTCCACGGTGCTTTTTGCCTGCCACTCTTCTTCCTGACTTTCACAGGAGCAATGTTATCAATAACATTCTGTACTTTTGAGTTAAAAGAATCAAGGAGAAAATCAACAGAGTCTGCAGATATGCTTGGTGTTAAAGATATAGCCTTCATAAACAGAGCACTAGTATTCTCATTTAAGCATCGCTTTTTGACCGAGATAGATCTAGCTTCAACAGTCGGAGAGATCAATAGATCAAAGAAAATACAGAAATGATCAGATAGTGCTACATCCTTAATGACAATGGATGAAATGTTTAGACCCTTACTAATAATTAAATCTAGTGTATGTCCACGATTGTGTGTGGGTCCATGTACATGCTGAGTCAGATCAAAAGTATGCAAAACTGTTAGAATTTCTTTTGCCATATTGGATTCTGCATTTTCTATGTGGATGTTAAAGTCCCCATTAATAGCAAAACAGTCAAACTCTAAGGAAATTGCTGATAACAGTTCTGTAATGTCCTCCACAAAGGCTGGAGAATATTTTGGAGGCCTGTAAATGACTATAAGTAGAATGCGAGGAGCACCTTTTAACACAATACCCAAGTATTCAAAAGACAAGTAATCACCAAATGACACTTGCTTGCACTGATAGACATCTTTAAATATAGCGGCTACACCTCCACCTCTCCTAAAAGCTCTGCAGACACTCATAAAAGTAAAGTTAGGAGGGGCTGTTTCATTCAGGATTGTTGAACTGCAACTGTCTTCAAGCCATGTTTCATTTAGAAGCATAAAATCTAGATTGTTTGTGGTTATTAAGTCATTGACTAGAAATGATTTATTTTTAAGTGAACGGATGTTTAAAAGTGCTAACTTAACAGTCTTATTTTCTGTTTCTACAGTAATCTTAGTTTGACGTGTAATAGGCAGCAGATTAAATGGGTTTACCAAACGTTTTGAGAAGGCCTTAGGCTTTCTATTACGTAACAAAACAGAAATAGAGAAAGCAACAGGCACACTGGGTTCCCGCTTGTTCTGTAAACATTTGACAAAGTCACTGTTATCATAGCGGGGACCCGACACACATCACTGAGAGCTGTTATCAGTTGTTTTTGGTTCACCTAGAACAGACGGAGGAGGTTGAGGGCCCTGGCGTTGTGGCAGGGGCCGAAGAGCTCTCACAGGAGGAGGGGGAGGTCGAGCTGGGCCCACAGGCTTTGGTGGTTGTGGGGCTTGTCGCTTTTTCGTTGATATCTGGGGGCTCGCAGCAAAAGAATGGCAGAGTTTGGTTCCAGCATACACCAGTTCCTCCATTTTCTCTGAGAAGCACAGAAGAGGGGATGCTGGAGAGAGGGATAACGTGTCCGGTGAGAGAGGCTGTTGCTCTGGTGTTACAGGAGGCTGTAATATGTTGTCCTGGCTTCCCTGGCTGTTTTCCAGAAAGTCGTCCTTGGGTGCTGAATCTTGGAGAAGTTCTAATACGTCACTCTCTATCGGTGAGCTCTGTGGGCAGGGCTCAGTTGGGATTCTGTCCGTGAGCAGTGGTTGTTGTGGCTGCGTGGTGTTATCATTGTCCTTGTGGGATGTGTCAGCCGCATGTCCATTCAGCTGCTGAAATGAAGTCCTGTGGTTAGTTGCACTCTGTCCAGGTGTGTTTGTGCCATTCAGATTGAGTGGATTTGCACACACTGCTGAAGGATGATGAAGGGAGAAGTAGATATTGTCCTTTAGCACTCTTGAGCCCAGTTTGTTTGGGTGCAGGCCATCATGTGTGAACAACTGTCTCTGACTCCAGAAAAGATTGAAGTTGTCAATAAAATTCAGTCCATTTAAGTTGCAGGTATTTTGCAGCCATGTGTTAAGACCAAGCAACCGTGTAAATCTATTTGTTCCTCTTGCTGGGAGTGGTCCACTGATGAACGACTGAACTTTTAGTCTTCTGAGCATTTCAAAAAGTTCATTGAAATCCCTTTTAAGGAGTTCTGACTGCTCCTTCCGAATATCATTCTTCCCCACATGGATGATTAGTCGGTTTGCAGTTTTATATTTCATCAGAATGCTCTTAAGTTCCCTGTTTACATCAGAAACTGTTGCTTGTGGAAGGCAGCATGTAGTTGTATCCCTGCTGCTAATGTTTCTGATAATAGAGTCACCCACTATCAGAGTCCTGGGCTCAGCTGCTCTCTGAGCTGAGTGCCGCTGTCTGCTCAACCTTGAGCGGCAGTTAGCATCGGTGTTAGCTGCTGGCTGATTTGATCTGTGTCCGATCATGTTTGGGGATTCCTCACCCACATTCATTAACACTTCAAATCTGTTCTCCAGATGTATTGGCGGTGGTAGGGAGCTAGTGTTTGGGGTAGAGGATGCTACTGCAAAATGTGATACTTGTGACAATCTGATGTCTCGAGTGCCTTTGGGTCTCGCTCCCTGTTTGTGCCATCGATTAGTATGTTGATCAATTACGGCACTCAGTATGGCCTGATTAGGAGCGTTAGATTCATGGGACTCACCGACTGTGTGCTGAGGACGTCCATGACGAAGCTCTGTTGTTTGTTCCGTCTGGTTTGGTAGTCCCGCAAGTAACTTTGTTTCAAGAACTGCAATCCTTTGTAGAAGTCTGTGGCAGTTTGTGCAGCAGGTAGATTCTTCAACCAGAGGAGGCATATTATTTCTAATCTTTTTGGATGTAGGCGGCTGTGTTTTCCCTTCTCCGGAATGTAAGCTGATGGTTCCCGTCAGTGGGAGGCTGGTTGGATAAATATTCCCCTTTTTTGTAGCAATTCTTCCAGTTAAAAGTTTGTTGGTGCCAAGATTTGCCGTTTGAGCACTGTGCTGTTTGCTGTATTTAAAATTAGGAGATAAAATATAAAAGCAATAGAGCAAAGCGCAGAGCTGTAAGCAAGAGCGTCCGAACAGTAGCGAAGCAGGAAGTGCAATTCTTGGTGCACATCTAGTCCACCAAGTCCAAAAACATTAACATTGCTAAAACCTATTCCAAGAGTTGTCATGATTGAAGTATATTTAAAAGTAAAAAATATCTAAAAAATGTCTTCTGTTGTAACAAAACTTACCTCAGTATCTCCAATTTACACTTTATATTCTTCAGTCCAGTGCAGAGCAGCTTCACTCCTGAATCCTGCAGATTATTATTGTTCATGTTCAGCTGTTTCAGATTGGTATCTGTCACAATCATTTAGCCTACAAGACAAATAAGTTACATCACAGAATTAGATGGAACATTTTTATATACAAATATTAAATATATTTTCCACTACTTTATTTTTTATTTTTTTTTACATAAATAGTATAATATATATAATATATGTGACCCGTCACGGAAACCAGGGACACAAGTCGGCAGCATAACTATTGAGCAAACTGAGAAAGAAGCGTTTTTTTTTCAAAATTGGTGATTTTCGTTTTTTTTGCAGAATCTGTTAGTTGAGATCACGAAGAAGCATCTCCGTGTTTTAGGTAGCAGTATTGGTTTATTTAAAAGCGTACATTTTGAGGTTGAAATCGGCTTGTTTTTCTGGGATTCTATCTCACAGTAGGGGCGTGTCATTGTCTGTGTGTATTTCCATACTGGAATCGGATACGCAGGCTTTTGTTTTTTTTGTTATTGCCGCTGCCCTCCAAGGGAAGCGTGGCTACTTATTTATGCAGCGCTCTGGCCGGCTCTAGCTGATATCAAAATTTAATGAAGATGGACGCCGCAAAGAATATCGCAGACGAGCTGAACCGTGGCCGTTACACCGAAAATGTTTTGAAGTACAACATACGGCTGGATTCTTTAGCTGCGGAAAAAAGAGTGGCAGGACATGCAAATTATTGGACATTTAGAGGCAAACAGACGCATAGTAGTGCAAACTTCGGAGATGGTTACATCCACAAAGAAGACCCCGACAAAGAGAAAGTGTGCCCGAACAACTTATTTCATTGGAGGCAACGAGATCTTTTCTGTTTCTTATGGGGTGAGTTTCCATAAACATCAAAGTTTGACGTTTTGTGTTCATTCTAAGAACACGTAGGCTACACGTTATCTCATGTGTCTTTTGCTATTAGCTAGCTCAGGAGTTTTGTTTTAATTGTAATCGTTAGCATCGTATCACTTGCCAAAAACCCCCATTACTATAATGGGCTTTTAGATGGTAATGTTAGCATCTGCTATTAATTTGAATAACGCTTCAACTGCTTGAATTGACTGGTGTGAATGACTTAGCTCATGTAAACCTTACTATTCTTGAATTGAATGTGACGTTAATAATTTTAGCCAGTTACTACTTAATATTCTTAACAAGGATTTACTAATGTAATAGTAAATGTATCAGATTAAATTCCTGTGTAAGTAAAAGTATAAAGTATCTGTAGCCGTAAAATGTGCGTTATAAGTCAAAAGTAAAAGTATTTATTGAAGAGTTTAATGTACAGGATTTTTTTAATCCTTTGACTCAAACCAGGTCTAACCACTAACTGAGGTCTAAACCAGGACTATACAGTTATCACAGTATCCTGTTAAAAAAGTCCTAATGTCAAAAAAGATAAATTACTGACATTTATAATGCACATTATCCTTTATTATTAATAGTATGCGGTCCAATTTTTCCCGTTGCGTCTGTCATTGCTATGCAACCATGCAGCTTTACAGGGGGTATGGCTTATCTAAATGAGATGTAAATGAGCCCTTTTGTCACTCCCAGCAGGTGAGAACAGGCGAGAACTGCAAAATTAGAGGTCATTTTCTGCCCTTTGAGCATTTTTGAGTGCCTACCTTCAAATGGCCACAACTTCTCCAAATATTATCAGATTTCCATGTGTTACACATTGTTGGAAAGCTTGGAGAATCTGTGAATAACTCAAAATGCCCCAGAACCGACTTGTATCCCTACTTTCCGTGACTGGTCATATATATATATATATATATATATATATATATATATACAGTGGGTACGGAAAGTATTCAGACCCCCTTAAATTTTTCACTCTTTGTTATATTGCAGCCATTTGCTAAAATCATTTAAGTTCATTTTTTCCTCATTAATGTACACACAGCACCCCATATTGACAGAAAAACACAGAATTGTTGACATTTTTGCAGATTTATTAAAAAAGAAAAACTGAAATATCACATGATCCTAAGTATTCAGACCCTTTGCTCAGTATTTAGTAGAAGCATCCTTTTGATCTAATACAGCCATGAGTCTTTTTGGGAAAGATGCAACAAGTTTTTCACACCTGGATTTGGGGATCCTCTGCCATTCCTCCTTGCAGATCCTCTCCAGTTCTGTCAGGTTGGATGGTAAACGTTGGTGGACAGTCATTTTTAGGTCTCTCCAGAGATGCTCAATTGGGTTTAAGTCAGGGCTCTGGCTGGGCCATTCAAGAACAGTCACAGAGTTGTTGTGAAGCCACTCCTTCGTTATTTTAGCTGTGTGCTTAGGGTCATTGTCTTGTTGGAAGGTAAACCTTCGGCCCAGTCTGAGGTCCTGAGCACTCTGGAGAAGGTTTTCGTCCAGGATATCCCTGTACTTGGCCTCATTCATCTTTCCCTCGATTGCAACCAGTCGTCCTGTCCCTGCAGCTGAAAAACACCCCCACAGCATGATGCTGCCACCACCATGCTTCACTGTTGGGACTGTATTGGACAGGTGATGAGCAGTGCCTGGTTTTCTCCACACATACCACTTAGAATTAAGGCCAAAAAGTTCTATCTTGGTCTCATCAGACCAGAGAATCTTATTTCTCACCATCTTAGCAAACTCCATGCGGGCTTTCATGTGTCTTGCACTGAGGAGAGGCTTCCGTCGGGCCACTCTGCCATAAAGCCCCGACTGGTGGAGGGCTGCAGTGATGGTTGACTTTCTACAACTTTCTCCCATCTCCCGACTGCATCTCTGGAGCTCAGCCACAGTGATCTTTGGGTTCTTCTTTACCTTTCTCACCAAGGCTCTTCTCCCCCGATAGCTCAGTTTGGCCAGACGGCCAGCTCTAGGAAGGGTTCTGGTCGTCCCAAACGTCTTCCATTTAAGGATTATGGAGGCCACTGTGCTCTTAGGAACCTTAAGTGCAGCAGAAATTTTTTTGTAACCTTGGCCAGATCTGTGCCTTGCCACAATTCTGTCTCTGAGCTCTTCAGGCAGTTCCTTTGACCTCATGATTCTCATTTGCTCTGACATGCACTGTGAGCTGTAAGGTCTTATATAGACAGGTGTGTGGCTTTCCTAATCAAGTCCAATCAGTATAATCAAACACAGCTGGACTCAAATGAAGGTGTAGAACCATCTCAAGGATGATCAGAAGAAATGGACAGCACCTGAGTTAAATATATGAGTGTCACAGCAAAGGATCTGAATACTTAGGACCATGTGATATTTCAGTTTTTCTTTTTTTAATAAATCTGCAAAAATGTCAACAATTCTGTGTTTTTCTGTCAATATGAGGTGCTGTGTGTACATTAATGAGGAAAAAAATGAACTTAAATGATTTTAGCAAATGGCTGCAATATAACAAAGAGTGAAAAATTGAAGGGGGTCTGAATACTTTCCGTACCCACTGTATATATACACTGCCCTCCAAAAGTTTGGAAACGCCCTAGAAAAGTGGGGTTTTGGAGAATATTGGCATGAATCCTTTTTAATTTGTGATAATTATGCACTGATAAGGGACAACACAAACTACGAAAACATATTTTATTATATAAACAGTTTATACATAGAAAAAAACTTAAATTTTCGATTCATCAAAATATCCACCATTAGCAGCTATCTGACCTAAACTGGGTTCTAATTGGTTCATTGTATTCTAAACTTACTTGGCAATCAATTGTTGAAGCTATTAAGGCGTGCTGACCCAAAAATATTTTACAAACCTGGGCCAAGTTTAAACCAGTAACCAGGGATCACAGCTGGCAAAGGGGCATGTCTGACTTTGACATGTATATATTGCCATTATTATGTAATCAAAATGAAAATTATTATTGCTGGTCTTCAATGATAATATCAAGTTACTGTAATGTATTTGCACCAAAAAATGATAAGGATTTATGCTGATATCGTCCAAAACGTCTCGGGTTACTGATATAAGCCTTGTTCCCTGAGTAAGGGAACGAGACGCTACGTCAATGACATGATGGGAACCCTCTGTATGATGTGTTCGTGAAGCACCTCTGTATCCAACCAGGAAACGAGACGTCAGAGGTGGGTGACGTCACGGACCAGGAAACTATAAAGCATACCCAGAACAAAGAACGCTAGCTTCTGGAATATGTCTGAAGCAAGATGCTCACAGGTATGCAGGGGGTACGGCAACGTGACGTAGCGTCTCATTCCCTTACTCAGGGAACAAGGGTTACATCAGTAACCCGAGACATTCCCTTTTGTGGGAACTATCGACGCTACGTCAATGACGTGATGGGAACGCTATCCCAACTACGCCGTATCACCAAGTACCTGTCTGTTATCTTGTAGACAGAACTGAGGACCCCGGAGAGGAGCCTACGTCCAGGTTGTAAAACCTAATAAATGTGTGCTGGGATGACCATCCAGCAGAACCACATATGTCATTAATGGATACTCCTGACATTAAGGCCTTTGAGGCCGCCATACCCCTAGTAGAGTGGACACGGACAGCTAATGGAGATGGATGTCTGGCTGCCTCATAAGCAAGTGAGATAGCCTCGACCACCATTCCAGGTGCGAATTCCAAACACAAAGAAGCAACTGAAAGTGCTTGAAGATCTCCTATTCTTTTAAGAGATGAAATAGCCAGTAGAAATATGGTCTTTAAGGGTGAGGAATTTCTCTGAAACTTCCTCTAGTGGTTCTAAGGGAGCCCCAGCTAACCCTTCTAATACCACGGCCAAGTCCCAGGCCGGAGTCCTTGTACGCACTGAAGGCCTCAGCCTCAGAGTACCATGGAGGAAGCGTATAAAAAGGGGGTCACAACCTACCGAGGAATCCCCCAGAGGAGCATGGCCGAAATGGCCGCATACACTTCCTCATGGAGGGAGCTCTGGAGTGGAGTATGGTCTCCACAACCTCAGTTGGGAGAGTAGCATCTATGAGCCTGGCCCCCTCAGAGTCCAGGCCCACAGTCTCCGTAGTTCTGGGCAAGGATGAATTATCATGCTGCCCGCTTGAGACAGGAGGTCCTGCCTGAGAGGAAGCTCCATCAGGGAGCCATCTAGAAGTGACACTAGGTCTGAGAACCATATTTTGGTTGGCCAGTTCAGGGCTATCAATATTAGACTGACCCCTTCCTGGCGTACTTTCTCCAGAACTCCAGGGAGCAGAGCGAACGGGTAAATGCATACAGACGCAGCCTCGGCCACGTCTGTACCATGGCATCCAGACCCAATGGTGCTGAATGAGATAGGGAGAACCACAGTGGACACTGGGTTGATTCCCCTGAAGCAAATAGGTCGATTTCAGCTCGACCGAAGTTTTCCAAAGTGAGCTCCACACCTCGGTGTGGAGACTCCATTCCCCGGGCATCGGCCCCTGCCTCGACAGGGCCAAATCAAGTCAAGTCAAGTCACCTTTATTTATATAGCACTTTTTACAATGCAGATTGTGTCAAAGCAGCTTTACATGGTACATAACTGGTACATAATTTGGCTGCACAGCAGCTCTTAAATAAGAGTGTCAATGCAGGCAGATCAAAGCACTGTTGAATAAATGTCAAGAATACTATTGAATATCAAATGTCAAGTGTCTCCAACTAAGCAAGCCAAAGGCGACAGCGGCAAGGAACCCAAACTCCATCAGGTGACATCAGGTGGCAAACAAGTGGCAGATAGTTGTTAAAATGGAGAAAAAAAATAAACCTTGGGAGAAACCAGGCTTAGTCGGGGGGCCAGTTCTCCTCTGGCGAACAGTGCTTTGTTACAATCAGTCTCATAGGATGGCAACAATCAAAGTATATATTTCAGTTCCATCCAGTTGAGGATCGCATTCATCACGCCGGTATGGACGGTCTGTTGAGGAACTGTGCTACTGGCTGTCGTGTCGATGAGGCCTTCACAGTGGATGATCCAGTTGACTCGATCTCTGCTGATACTTCAGGGCTGCGTTGTGGTCGTGTCCAGTTGAGGATCGTATTCATCACGCCGGTATGGACAGTCTGTTGAGGAACTGTTGCACTGGCTGTTGTGTTGATGATGTCTTCACAATGGATGATCTAGCCGACTCGATCTCTGCTGATACTTCAGGGCTGCGTTGTGGTCGTGTCATGGCACCTGTCCTTGGTCTCAGCTGGATACGGCCCAGATCCGGTTGACTACGGTAAACCTCGGGATAAACAGAAAGACTAATATTAGCGTAGATGCCATTCTTTTTCTGATGTAACGAGTACATCTGGTGTTATAGGAAGTGTTCCCGGTTCCGGCTGACCTAATTTATGCAGCCTAATAATCCTTTAATGGATTTGAAAATATAAATTGATAATGTGTTATGTGTATGCCAGGTTAAAGAGATGCGTTTTTAGTCTAGATTTAAACTGACAGAGTGTGTCTGCATCCCGAACAATGCTAGGAAGATTGTTCCAGAGTTTAGGTGCCAAATAGGAGGATCTACCGCCTGCGGTAGATGTTTGATATTCTAGGTATTATCAGCTGGCCTGAATTCTGAGATCGCAATAAACGTGAAGGACTATAATGTATTAAGAGCTCACTTAGGTACTGGGGAGCTAAACCATTTAGTGCTTTGTAAGTAATTAGCAAGATTTTAAAATCTATACGATGTTTAACAGGAAGCCAATGCAGTGATGACAGAACTGGGCTAATATGGTCATACTTCCTAGTTCTATTAAGAACTCTAGCTGCTGCATTTTGTACGAGCTGTAGTTTATTTATCAAGCGAGCAGAACAACCACCCAGTAGAGCGTTACAGTAGTCTAGCCTTGAGGTCATAAACGCATGAACTAACTGTTCTGCATTTTTCTTTGAGAGCATATGTCGTAGTTTAGATATATTTTTAAGATGGAAGAATGCAGTTTTACAGATGCTAGTAACATGACCTTCAAATGAAAGATTGGTATCAAAGAGCACACCCAGGTTCCTAGCTGACGACGAAGACTTAACAGAGCAGCCATCAAGTGTTAGACAGTATTCTAGATTATTGCGTGAAGAAGTTTTTGGTCCAAAAATTAGAATCTCTGTTTTTTCTGAATTTAGTAGTAGGAAATTACTGGTCATCCAGTTTTTTATATCAGCTATACATTCTGTTAATTTAGCGAATTGGTGAGTTTCGTCAGGGCGTGAAGAAATATAGAGCTGAGTATCATCAGCGTAACAATGAAAACTAACGCCATGCTTCCTAATGATATCTCCCAAGGGTAGCATGTACAGAGTAAAAAGCAACGGTCCTAGTACTGAGCCTTGCGGTACTCCATATTTAACTTGTGATTGATATGTCATCTCATTGTTTACTACTACAAACTGATAACGGTCAGATAAGTATGATTTAAACCATGCCAATGCAATTCCACTAATGCCAACATAATTTTTGAGTCTGTTTAGAAGAATATTGTGATCAATAGTGTCAAATGCAGCACTAAGATCCAGTAACACTAATAGAGAGATACAACCACGATCTGATGATAAGAGCAAATCATTAGTAACTCTAATGAGAGCAGTCTCAGTACTACGGTATGGTCTAAATCCTGACTGGAAATCCTCACAGATACTATTTCTTTCTAAAAAGGAACATAGTTGTGATGAAACTGCCTTTTCTAGTATTTTTGACAGAAAAGTGAGATTTGAGATCGGCCTGTAATTGACATTCTCTAGGATCAAGTTGTGGTTTTTTAATAAGAGGTTTAATAATAGCCAGCTTAAAGGTTTTTGGTACGTATCCTAGTGATAAAGATGAATTAACAATATTAAGAAGAGGATCTATGACCTCTGGAAGCATCTCTTTCAATAGCTTAGTCGGAATAGGGTCTAACATACATGTGGATGATTTTGATGATTTAACAAGTTTAGACAATTCTTCCTCTCCTAAAGCAGTAAATT